>NC_052628.1:122023234-122293234 GCF_016161935.1 Mauremys reevesii
CACATGACAGTCACAAGCAAAATCATTTACTCAATTTTAAACCCTACTGGAACATTTTTTTTTTAAATAGCAGCTTCTAAATCTGCAACCATGGCAGCGTGTTATAAAACATGTACAGTATTTACCCACTAGATGGGAACAACTCAGGGAACTGCTCTTTTCAATTACATACTTCTTCTGAGGCTACAAGCTAAGTTAAACAAAACAAAAACCCAACAATCATTGTTTAAAAATAGTTTGGATAAGCAGTTGAAGGCTCTTAAAGTAGGACAATGCCAAAAGTGACTTCCCAAATCTCAGTTATCACTTTTCTGATTGATATAAATGAGAGAGAACACAAACTCTTCCTAGCATTTTGAAGAACAGAACTGGAGCCAGACCACGGCTGTAGTGTGAAAGGCTTGACTATTTTTGCCTGAGCTCGTGTTAGTCTGTTTCCTGCTGTGATGGCTCATCTCAGTCGTGAACATTAATGTACCTGGTCTCACGGAAAAAAAAAAAAAGGTACCAGATATAAGTTGTCTGACTTCCTCTGATTCTAAGTACATACTCAGGCAGTATATCCACAAACATGGTACCAGGCTAATATTCCACATAATAGGATTTGGAGGTCATTACTGACTTTTCAGTGTTCCAAGGAATCCAGCTATAGACTGAGGACTCACCCAAACAATGAAGCTTTCCTGTTTGGTAACATCAGATGATATTTCTGTTAATTTCCTGAACACCGACTTTCTCAGCCATAGAACAAAGAGGAACTACATAACTTTCCAGCTGAATTATTTGCTTCCTCTCAGTTGTGGAAATGAGAACTCTCTGGCTTTTCCATTACTCTGACAAGCAGCGGAAGGACCTGGAAAGTTGTTCCAAAGGACAGGGAATCACTCTTTCTATGAAATACTCTTTAGATCCTTAAGTTCAGCCCAAGATTCTCGTAGGTATTGGTTGACTTCAATAATATTTATATTTCAGTGTCCAAAGACCCCAGTCGGTGCTTGGGCCCTATGGGTGACAGTGTGGCCTACTCAGTGAGTAAGGCACTGGGCCGTGGGAGTCGGGGAACCGGGGTTCTTTTCTCAGCTCTGGCACTGATTTGTTGTGGGAAGGTAGGCCAGTCAGTTCACCTCTCTGGGCCACTGTTTTCTCTCCTGCTCTGTCTGTCTTGTCTCTTTAGATTGTCAGCTCTTTGGGGCAGGAACTGCCTCTCGTTGTGTGTGTACAGCACCTTGCACATTAGAGGCCTCAGCCAAGATCAGGCCCCCAAGCGCTACTGTCATACAAATATTTTGCTAAGCACTAAGTACAAACACTCAGGAGATGTGATTCTCTGCCCCAACAAACTTGCAATATTCCCAGATAACCAAGAAAAAGGGGCACTCTGCATTAGGTGAAAACATATGGCTTTACTTAACGCTTTCTGCGTTAACGGTAACACAAAATGTCATAAATCTGCTTGTGTGTTAAACTGTCGAATTCATTAGACATCAGTAATTGAACTGTGCAGTGGGTAGAGAACGGAGCTTTTAAATGAATGTAAACGTACCCCAGGAACCCAGTGCCGTTGTGGAGTCCTGGCCCTGACAGCATGTGGCAAAGCTGACTGTGTGATGGTCTGTTCGTGAGCCTTATGAAATGTGTTTAAACCAATGGAAAACTCGCTGATCTGGCCCAGAGCAACAATTGGGCAAAAGTGAAACCTAAATACTGTCGTCAACTGGAGCCTCTTGTGCTGTGAAGCACCTTGTTTGCTTCGTAACTGGTCAGTGGCTGTCTGGCACTCCAGAACTGCGCTGCAGATGGAGAGGTACTTGGGAACCTAGGACAGTTACTAGGCTGTGACTGTAACTTTTGGAAATGGTGGTGGGTTTTTTCTTTTTGAACTTGAGACTCCTGCCCTGCATAAAGCTTTTAAAAGCAAATCCATTACATTAGTGTTTCTCAAACTGGGGTCGCCGCTTGTGTAGGGAAAGCCCCCGGCTTTTACCTGCCCCGTCCGCAGGTTCGCCGCTGCAGGCCAATGGGAGCCACTGGATGCAGTGGCCAGTACTTCCCTCAGTCCGTACCGCTTCCAGCAGCTCCCATTGGCCCGGAGCAGTGAACCGCGGCCAGTGGGAGCTGCGATCGGCTGGATGGGGCAGGTAGACAAACCGTCCCAGCCCGCCCGGGGCTTTCCCTGCACAAGCGGCTACCCCAGTTTGAGAAACGCTGCATTAGGTGCTGAGGCAGTCAAAAAATTAGTTCCCGCAGGAACATCTGATGTGATTTAGTTAACACAAAATCAAGCTGATCCCTCACTGGCTGTCAAAGCTGCATGTGCATGTTTGATGTTGTGACCGACAATAACCTGCGACTCGGCGGTACCTGTAGAATCAAAGCTGGTGAATTTGGGGAAGGAGAGTCCTATGAGGAAAAACATCATGTAAGTGAAACAGTGGGAATCAACTTTTTAAAATATCTAGTAAATGCATTGTGGTTCTTCAAACCTGCATGCTCCAGAGTCTCCCACATCTAGTTGCTTCTGCGGGAATTCCATCTGGGTGTTTCAGGACAGAACTGGGCCCAAAGAGCTTAGTGTATTTACTTGGCTTTTTTGCTCAAAGCGGTAGTTGCCATGGTACTTACTTCCTATAACTCTTTCAAGTGGAATTGAGAGGGCCTGATTCATCTCCGTCTTGCACTTTCTGTGTTCAGGTAGATGTGTGCAAAATGGGGATGAAACATCACAGTATCCTCCTCCCCCGGTGGGATCTTGCACACGCTGCCCCCTTCACCTTCTTCCACAGGTGTGAATGACAGTGCAAGGTACCATGCGCTAGAGAATCGGACCCAGAATGTCTGCTTATATTTAAGGCGGGCTTTTGTTAAACGCGTCTGGTTGGTTGCATTAATTAAACTTCTAGTACGGATTGTTTAAAGTGACTAAGCCAAAAGAGCCCCTCTTTCTTTA
Source organism: Mauremys reevesii (assembly GCF_016161935.1). NCBI lineage: Eukaryota > Metazoa > Chordata > Testudines > Geoemydidae > Mauremys > Mauremys reevesii. The sequence goes on from NC_052628.1 coordinate 122,026,182, forward strand.
AAGGTGTGAGTAGTTTTTTCTCCTCAAGATCATCTCAGGTTTCAGACTGTGGAAAAAGTGTTTTAATCACTGTTCTCGTTTCGTAACAAATAACTTCCTGCACAGGCTCCTCTGCATTAGGCACGGAATGCAGTGACACATAGCAGGTGTGAGATTTGCTGCCAAAGAAGTAGGTGTATTTGATGGCATAATAAATACTCTTAGTCTGAGGGGGCAGAGCAGAAATGAGGGCGGGGCACACAAATGCCACATGGCAGCTGCTGGGTGGCAGGGCTCTGTATCTGAAGGCGAGAGCCTCGCTGGCACAGTTGGCTGCATTCTCATCCAAGTTTTGAGGAAGGTATGTGCCTCTGTTCGTTGGCACCCACGCTGCTTCATGTGGCCAACGACACATTGTAACATGAAGAAAAACATTTTATTTCTGTGGGATGTAGTTCTAAGGAACACTGTACACCCAGGCTAAAAGTTATGTGCAAGATGGTTTTGTTGTATTGACCAGGACAGTTTCATATATTCCAAGCAATATGGGGATATTCTGTCTGAGCCTTTAATCTGAAACTAGTGATACTAATATAACATTCCTGTTCAGAGTGGTGATAGTTTTTAATGAGATTGATACTTTACACAGCAAGGAAGAAACAGGAAATAGTTAAGAATGTGTTAAAGCAATCTGTCTTCTGTGGACTCATTGCACGTAAGCAATTAAAACAACCAAAATGCGTCTAATGTACATGGTGATGAAGTGTTGTGATTGATACTAGCATTTAACAGGCTTGAACATTGTAAGATTGCTGTGCAGAAGAGGCATTTAGATTTTTAAGGATAAAATACTAGTATGTTCTTCTACAGTGGCTCTTATCTGAAGCTCTGCAAGTACTTCACAAATGTTGAATTGAAACACTTGTTTGAGCATGTGTACACACAGAGATGTGATTATTCTAGTGGCAGGTCAAGTACAGCAACGGTCTAACGTTGGTCAGCAATCCTACAACAGTCCAAGTGAGAAATATCTCCATGTAGAATGGTAAGGGGCTATCAATAGGCAGAATGTAAGTATCTGCCTTGGACTTTCCTTGGGAAAGAAGTGCCATGCCGTAGGATGTGGTGATGAGGAGTTATACTATACATTACTATTGACAGACTGCCCGCTGGACCATCCTGGAACCCCCGTTCAGTGCTGACTCATTAAAATGCAACCCATGAAATAACCATCATCCAGCTAGTCCTCTGAGATCTCCCCTCAAAGCATTGGCCCACCCTGACTACTTGGCTTGTGAGATCTGTCCAGATTACAGCCAGGAGGGTAAGGCCAATGGACAGTAGTCAGGGGAGGCTAGCATAGGAAAGGAAGAGGAGAATTTGTAGGTTGGTATGCATCCATTTTCCTTCAGTATTCCAGCATCCTCCATTTTTCTCCAATTACGAAATACCATGTTGTAAGCACTCACTACTCGTGGAAACTTTCCAGTCAAATATCTTCAATATAGCCCTGCGTACATGAGCAAACTCTGTTCCACAAATAATTGAGGGTACCTTTAACCCAAGAATCAAATGAATTATTTGAAAATCTTCTTTCAGTGGCAAAAGTTAGCGTAATAAATGCCATCAATAGGGCATCTTTAGTGTCCCTGACCGCCAGGCCTGTTAATTACTTCTGACTGCTTGTATTTGATGTCTTGTGACACGGATTTCCTTCCCCCGGCCTAATTGTAAGAATAGATTATTTCACATCATGCAGTTTTTCCTCTTTCTGGTCCCTCGTTCCGGCTTAGTGTCTGCCGGAGTCCCCCCTTCTTGCTCTATAGCCTATATGTGACTGCAACTCTTTCCTTCCAGGAAGGGGTGTAGATTCTTATTTATCTAGTCTATAAGCATTGCTCCTTCGCTCAGAGAGTAGTGTTAGAGAGACCTTCAGGCCCTTCTCTGTCTCCGGGGCCTCAACATGCTATACTGTCTTGTACCTATTTTGTCTCTAGAAATGGTGATTTTTCCCATCTGTAAGCATGACCTGAAAGCCAGTTGCTCAGCTCTTTTGATCAAGAGCACTTGCGCTCTGGGTCGTCATAAAACTATTTCTTTTGGAAATAACTTTTGACAGTCTCTTGACTGCTGTTTTAAAACCAGCACAGCTGTTAGGTCTGAAGCAGTTTCCTTAGCAGTGAGGGGTAAAACTGGAACGTTTGTGGCTTGAGCATTGCACATTTCATCACCGCAGTATCTGAGCATCTCCCAACAGCCTGTGTGGTATGGAAATATTGTCTCTCTTTTTCCAGGCTGGGAACAGAGCTGCAGAGAGGTTAGAAGAAGTCAGGGTCAGATTGGGAAGAGGACCAACTTCTCCTGAGAGCTTCTCGCTTTTTGGGCACCACTGAAGTGTTCTTGTAAGGTCAAGTTTATGTTCTGAAGGTGATGCTTTTTCTGCCAAAAATACTGAGCTGAACCTAGGTGTGTCCACCCTTCTCTGGCACTTAGACACCGGCTAACCTCCTAAACCCCAACAGCAAGGGCGATTCTATTTTTTGTTCACTACTTAGGGCATGTCTACATTTAAAATGCTGCATTGACGCAGCTGCACTGCTCTACACTGACAGGAGAGCTCTCCCATCGGCGTAGTTAAGCCAGCTCCCCAAGAGGGGGTAGCTGTGTGGATGGGAGAAGCTCTCCCGCCAACATAGCGCTGTCTACGTGGGGGGCTAGGCTGGTATAACTACATTGCTCAGGGATGTGGATTTTTTGCACCGCTGAGTGGTCTAGTTGTACCGACATAGGTCTGTAGTGCACACCAGACCTTGGTGGTGAGCGTAATGCATTAATGTTTGTGATGTGCTCCGACAGGGCGGTGATAAGTGTTGCAGAAAAACTTAGGAAAAATAAACTTGATTCAACCGCAGTTGGTTGAATTGTCGCTTAGAGCTATGTGGTGAGCAAAATCTAGATCTTCTAGTGCACTCTTGTTGAGCCGTACAATTCCTGTGTTGTATCTAGCTGTGCTTTTTTTCTCATGATGAAGTCAGTGGCGATGTCAAACAGGAGAGGTGAGACTATAATCTAGTTTGGCACCAGGGTCTAGGTTGAACCATTCCCTCAAGCCTGTGTGTACTTAATTAAACAATGGGGTTAACTAGTTATGAAAAAACATATCTGATGAGAACCCCAGCAACTCCCCATTCGACCTTTACTTGAGAAGGCAAAGGAATAGTAGAGGAGAATCTTCATGTACCTTGGCAGTAATGTGCAAGCCGATGGGAATATCTGGAAGGGAATAATGTCATGAATTGGCAAAGTGGCAACTGCGTTCCCCAGCTTACACAAGATTGGGTGGACTGACAATCTGCAACCTGATAACTCTTTCCATTTTAGTAGTGTGTCAGGAGGATGTTAAACAGCAGCTACGAAACTTAAATAGTTTTAAACGAGCAAGTACAGATAGCTTGTATTCAAGAATTTTAAAAGAATTGGCTGAGGAGCCGGCTGGACTGTTGATTTTACAAAGCAGACGGCTTTGTAAAATGATAGCTATTAAATGGAATGAATTTGTAACAGATACTGAGATTTGTTAGCATTTAACAACTACTTATCTCCAAAGTTATGCAGAAAAGAAGATGGAAATAACTGGGACAGGCGTTAAGAATGAGGCCAACGCATCTGGTATGGCAGGCATGCCGTTGGAAGAACATGGACAAGGGGCTGACCAAAATAATCCCCCCACTGAACAGTACTTAGGGAAAAGTTATGGGCTTCAACCACATAAACAGCGACCCAGGCTGGACAGCATTGGTGGAGCCTTCTTTGTGCCCTAAGCTACGTCTGATGGATTCAGAACAAGCAGTAAGTCACAGATGCAGCTTGTGGAGGAGAAAAGGACCTTTTGGTGTGGGTGTGTTTGCAGGGAATGTGACTGTGTTGTATCTCCAAACGGAGAGGCAGTGCTTTGTCTTTCATGGGTGCCCTTTTGTCACAAGTGAAAAGGAGTCTTGCCTCTGCAGTTCATGAAGCAACCCAAAACCATTTCTGCGCCATGAGATGGGGGCAGAGGGGGAATGCTGGGTCACATGGCGGTGGTCTGGCTGCAATCTGAATGGTGACATGGTGGGCCATTGTGGATAAATTGGAGAGAGTCCAGCGGAGGGCAACAAAAATGATTAGGGGGCTGGAGCACAAGACTTATGAGGAGAGGCTGAGGGAACTGAGATTGTTTAGCCTGCAGAAGAGAAGAATGAGGGGGGATTTGATAGCTGCTTTCAACTACCTGAAAGGGGGTTCCAAAGAGGATGGATCTAGACTGTTCTCAGTGGTAGAAGGTGACAGAACAAGGAGTAATGGTCTCAAGTTGCAGAGGGGGAGGTTTAGGTTGGACATTAGGAAAAACTTTTTCACTAGTAGGGTGGTGAAGCACTGGAATGGGTTACCTAGAGAGGTGGTGGAATCTCCTTCCTTAGAGGTTTTTAAGGTCAGGCTTGACAAAGCCCTGGCTGGGATGATTTAGTTGGGTTTGGTCCTGCTTTGAGCAGGGGGTTGGACTAGATGACCTCCTGAGGTCCCTTCCAACCCTGAGATTCTGTGATCATTTAGACTTGTGCTCACGAAACATACATGTTGCTGGAGATTGCTTGATCCATGGCTTTTAATGCCATCTTACATACTGCGAACCAGTCTGTGCCTAGCCCCTTTTGTGTGATTCTCTCGTAATGGTCTGGTGTGGGTGCCTTGCCTGGGGATGCTAGCTGTTGTCATAAGGGTACCACAGGTGACTGTCTCTCTCCTGTTCCTGCTGCCAGACTACTCCCCCTGTACGGCAGTAAGGTTTCCCCACAAATGCCGTACTTCAGGAGCAGGGTGTAAGCCCTTCAGAGCTCTTGGGATGATACTGTTCAGTCAAGAGTAGATATGTGGTGCTCATAACTATCTGTTGGATCCTTCGCGCTTAGGACCTCCCTCCATTGGCATGGGTCGGAGAGGCTCACTTTGCCCCTGGAAGCTATACTGGCTTGTCCCTATCGCATAGTGAATGTGTGTGTGTCGCCTGTCCTAGTTATTGTTTTAACTGATTTATGTGATCTCTTTAAACGTACCTCCCCCTGTGCTCGCCCACTAGGCCATCGTGTGTATCAGGCTAGTCAGCTGCCCCTCTCTGTGACCCGGGATCACAGCGGTGGCTTCGCAGAGCATTAGGCTGGTAGGGAGAACGCAACGGCCTGTAGTCCTGCCTCTGCAGCCATAGATGGGTCTAGAATCCTTCCCAGACTCTTGAAGTGTGGCATCGAGTTTCTCAGCTCCGACGACGGGCGGGGAGTGGCTCTGATATCCTAGCAAATGGTAAACTTCTATCCTTAAAAAGTGACAGAGTCCTGTGGCACCTTATAGACTAACAGACGTATTGGAGCATGAGCTTTGGTGGGTGAATACCCACTTCATCAGACGAATGTAGTGGAAATTTCCAGAGGCAGTTATAAATATGCAGGCAAGAATCAGTGTAGAGTTAGCGAAGTTAGTTCAATTAGGGAGGATGAGGCCCTCTTCTAGTGACTCTCCTTCCCAGGGAATTGTCACAAGGAGAGGCTAGTAATGTGCTCTTCCTTCTACCGGCCCCATCACACCCTGTCTGCCTACTTACCTAGCATGAAGGAACCAAACTTACTGGCCCAGAGAAGTGTGCTCTGTAATATCACATCTGTCACCATTTCTTTATATCCTCATTCTCCTCCACACAACACTTGCTGTGCCCTAGAATTTGTCTGTTGGGTAGCACCACTGAAATTCATTAGCTGGCGGTGGGTTAATGAGGAGATTCTGACTGCACAGAACAAATAGCTCCTTATTGCTACCTGCAGCTCAGTTTGTGCACTTTGACGTACTTCAGCACTTTCTGTTCACTGTCGGATTGATTTGTGCCTAAGTCGTACCCATTCTCTTAGGACTCAAGGATGTATGCAGAGGGGTGTGCTATGGTGTTAATGGGTAAGTCCTGCTGAAATTCTGCACTCTCAGGCTGATGGGTACAGGTGAAAGCATTGTTTGAGGTTGGGGAGGAAAGACAAAATCTCCCCCATTTTCATTCCTGGTGCTTCTTCCCAGACAGCAATACTATATTCCTTATGTGACTGCAGTTCTACTTGTAGATACATTAATGCTGCCTTAATATCAGGGTGGATAAAAATCAATGAGTTTTTAAAAAATAAAAATAAAAAAAAATCAATTTTTTTTGATAAAATGCTTTTTGAGGAAAAAACCTATCCTAAAGATAGTTTTAATTAACATACGTTATAGCTCAAAGATATCTCATCATGGAATTGGGATTATACATTCTAATTCCATAGTATGACACAATATATTCATGTAATGTTTAAGAAAAGTTTTGTGAATGAATTCCAATAGTTCATGGATTAGAGACCCAATCTTATGGGGTTCCAGGGGCTTTGGTATAGATTTAGGTTAATCTTTCTATCTACCCAATGCCACTCAGCGCTCAGGCTAGAAGATACCATCAGAGATGCTTAGTTTTGCAGTTCTCAGACTGGATTTGTGTCTCCAGAGATAACCGCAAAAATGTTCTTAAATAAATAATATATAGAGGTGAGAAATAACAGATCTCAACCCTATTGTCCCTCTGCAAATTTGTGTACACAGAGTCTATCCCTTACCTCTCTAAAATGCAAAGTTTCAAAAAGTTCAGTGAATAGAAGATTGTTGGGGGGGACTAGATCTGGACAAGGAGAGGAAGTCTGGAGAGATGTGAGAAGGGAGGGACAGGCAGTAGAAACAAAAGTGAAACAGTTTGAGCAGCATATTCCAGAAGTCTTGAGGTCTTTCTGAGTGTAGCCTTCATTGATTTGAGATTCACCATACCATTCTCTCACTAGAAGGGAAAACCTATAATGGCAGCAGGCCGTAAAAGAGACCCACTTTGGGTCTCATCTATCTCTGAGTTGTGAAGAATATGTATTAAGGTTATAACAACCAACAAGAAGGTACTTTTATGTAGAAATCCATGATTAAATCGAGTCTTCCTGACTAGTGATTTAAATCAACTTGATTTAAATCAGATCCACCCTGCTTAATATGCAGTGTTCTGTGCCTAGGCTATTCAGTATCTTATGTTTTTAGTAGCTTCTGACTCTGTTAAATGCTCAATATGTGTCTTATGCCCTAAGCAGGCTTCAGATGTAGGTTTGGAGCAACATCAATATGGCCTTGTTACTGCCTGGCTTTTGTTTCTTTCCTTCTGCATCTAACAGAGCCACATTCTGAAAGAGTCCTCGAAGGAATTCAGTAACGAGGAAAACTGTAGCCAGTGGTTTCGCCTCCACAACGGGGAGCTTGCTGACAGCAGTTTTTAGAATAGCCCTTTAAATTTTAGTTGGAAAGCCAACGAACCACTATTACCCAACAATTAAATTGCAAAGAACCACAGCTGGGCTGTGAGTGCCTCAAATGGTTTGTGTGGAGTTTCATCTTAATTTCTTTTAAATTGCTATTGTGAGTCACTCTTGGGTTTTTCTGAATATTTGTTGTCAGAAATAACAGTAAACCATTGCCACTTTGCTACAGCTATCATGAAGTGCAACGTTTGGTTGGTGACAACACACTTTTTCAGCTCTGAGACCTCTTGCTTTCAGATGGATTTTGCTTGTGTCGCTAAGCTGCATTCACTTGCACTCTTAAATTTCCTCAGGGTGACTTTAGTCACCTGCCTTTTCATATGGTGCCTCTAATCCAGGGGTGGGCAAACTTTTTGGCCTGAGGGCCACATTGGGGTTTCAAAACTATGGATGGCCAGGTGGGGAAGGCTGTGCCTCCCCAAACAGCCTGGCCCCCTCTCACTTCCCACCCCCTGACTACCCCCCTCAGAACCCTCGACCCATCTACTCCCCCTCACTCCTTGTCCCCTGACTGCCCCCTCCTGGGACCCCCCCCCCGCCCCTGACTGACCCCAGGACCCCACCCCCTAGCCAACCCCCCTCCCCCCCCGTTCCCTGTTCCCTGACTGCCCCGACCCCATCCACCTCCCCCGCCCCTTGACAGACCCCCTGGGACTCCCATGCCTATCCAACCCCCCTCCCCAGGACCTCCCCCCATCTAACCTCCCCATGCTCAGGGGCTGGGCAGGACGGGCCCACAGGCATTATTTTGCCCATGTCTGCTCTAATCTTAAGGATGCAAAGCATGTCACTAACTACATATACAGGGGTCATGTTGCCCCCTGCTGTATTCCATCACCTCCAATGTCTGGTGTCTAACAGCTCAAAGCACCATGACAGAGTTCCTGAAGGGGAAAAGTGAAGGGAGAATGTGTGTAGACACAATATGTAATTCGGGTTCAAAATAGGTAACTGTTTGCTCTTGCAAGAAGTGCCATGATGTATTAAGACTTTGTATAGACAGGAACTAAGCTCTGGTTCTCATTGAAAATACAGTACTACCCATAACCCAGAGCCTAACCCACCCCAGTCATGCTGGAGGCGCTGGTGTGTAATGAGCGCTCGCTAGTGAACTTACAATGCTAATGCAGCAATTCTATGATCTGAGGACCAAACAGGCCTGACCTTGCCAAGCTTGTGAGCTCTGACAAGATCACAGCCCATGGTGATATGGCTGTAGGTGAAAATGTAACTTGTCTTGCAAAGCATCTCAATTGATCCTGACACAACAATGTTCAGAGAGCAGTTGAAAGGAATGCAAGCCCTCCAAGCATGTCGTTTGTTAACTAGTCTGTCTCTACTTTCTACAGCTATAGGAAAGAAATTCCAGATGAAGTTCTGCCCTCATCTGCTCTGAGACGCCCAGTGCAATGTGCGGTGGGGGGAAAGCAGTGTTTGCTTTTTGAAAACGCTGCCCTTTGAACAAGAATCTCTGAGTCAAGGGGAGAAGCGCTTGTGAAAATGGGGTCTGCATGCCTTGCTCGACCATGCTATGTGGTGGGCTCGCCTTGGTGTGCTGACATGGCTTTCACACCTTGTGGCTACCGAGTAAATCCTCTGTGCCATTGGGAGGCAACCGGAGATCAGATACAGGGAAGAGGGGATGGTAAGTGAAAATTTGCCAACACCCCTCTGCGCTCCTATCTTCTTTCCAAGCCCCGCTCAAAGGAGGGACTTGGCTATGGTTGATGCTGGGCAGACGAGCTGGAGCCAAGCCAGAGATCTCCTGCGGCAGATCTCTAAGAAACAGTCACTTTGCAGGCAGTTTAAATCCTAAATCTCCTCTGTGGGGATTTGCGGCAGCTGGCAGCTATGTATGAAACGCTAGGTTTAGTGAGTTCTCCGTAGTAACAAAGAAAACAAGTTAGCGGAACCTTGCAGGCCTTTCTAATCCCTTCTCCCTGGAACTGCCGAAGGAAATGGTTTTAAAAAGGACATGAAGTTCGAATAACTTGAGACTGATTCTTCAGCCTTGGACAGCCCTTCTCTGCGGAGAAGATGACTGGCCCTGGGCCTGCAGAGCTCTGCTTCAGGAAGAGATCCGTTTATCTCTGGTACTCATCTGCCCCCCTTCACTGCAGTGTTACGGAGCCTCCCAATCTTTACTGTATTTCTCCTCGCAGCACCCTAGGGGTGGGGCCGGGCCGGTATCTACATTGGACAGCTGGGACATAGAGGCCAAGCGACTTACCCAGGGTGACATGGTATGTCTGTGGCGGAGCAAGGACTTGGACCCAGGTCTTCTAAGACTCGGCTAGTGTCCTGACTACTGGTCTATCCATAAGAACCTAAGAACGGCCCTATTGGGTCAGACCAAGGGTCCATCTAGCCCAGTATCCTGTCTTCCAACAGTGGCCAGTGCCAGGTGCCCCAGGGGGAGTGAACAGAACAGGGACTCATCAAGTGATCCATCCCCTGTCTCTCATTCCCCGCTTCTGGCAAACAGAGGCTAGGGACACCACGAGCAATTCAGAAATGAAGGGGGGTGTGTGGGATCTGAGTTTGGGTCCCAGGCTCTTTGCTGAGGGCCCTGGGTCTGGTGACTTCCCACCCCCAGCTCCCCAAGAACAGAAACTACTGATTCCAGGGCTCCAGAGAGTCCCGTCTGGCCCGGCACAGTGGAAAGAAATCCCGTGAGCATGGGCGTCTGGTGACCTGGCCGTTGAGGGGGGAGACTAGCCCATGTCCCGTCCCATCCCCCTCCCACGCAGGAGCCCAGGGCACCCCATCATGGCCCACAGCCCCAGCGCCAGCCACCCCGAGTCCCTGCAGGAGGCCAGGCCGGGCCCAGCCAGCCTGCGCCAGGGCAGAGCGCCAGGAACTGCAGGAGGGGATCTGGGGGTAGAGCGTGGGCCCAGGCCAGGCTGTTTGGGGAGGCACAGCCTCCCCCAGGCTACGATACATGCCGCCCCTGCCTGTTAGCAGGTGCAAGAGTGGGTTTTGGGGTGAAGAGTCAAACTGGGGCGTTCTAGAGGAGCCTTCCCACTAAGCCAGAACAGAGAGCTAAGCTCTGAGCTGCTGAGGCTGAGCAGTACAGTGAAATGTCCTTACTTGACTTCTTTAAGGGTGAGAGTTGGAAATGACTCTGTAAGAGACAGTTCGCTTGTTAAGAGGTTGCCAGAGGCAAAGTTACGCAGGGGACTAGGTGCCGCCACATCACTTTGAGAGCTCTGCACACATTCTTGGTGAAATGAGGTAGGTGATCTAGTCTTACTCCCTAGCAAACCTTTGCTCATATGCTGGGAAACTGCCACACAACTTCACATGATTGCTAGGCCCTGCTCCAGAGGGACTGAAATAGCAGGGGTGTTGCTGGTCAGAACCCAAGTTCCTGATCCAAGCTGCGTGGGGAAGTTTGCCCAGGATCTGCTCCTGCTAGCACGGTTAGTCAGTTTCACTGTCCCAAGCCTGACCTAGGCTCTCCTAAAGAAATAATCAATCTGCATGAATCAGCCGTTCCACAGAAACACTAACCCAGGAACCAATCCCTGTAACAAACCCCATTGCCTACTCTAGCGACACCATCAGAGAACCCAACCACATCAGCCACACCATCAGGGGTTCATTCACCTGCACATCTACTAATGTGATATGCCATCATGTGCCAGCAGTGCCCCTCTGCCATGTACATTGGCCAAACTGAACAGTCTCTACGTAAAAGAATAAATGAGACAAATCAGACATCAGGAATGGTAACATACAGAAGCCAGTAGGAGAACACTTCAGTCTCCCTGGACATTCAGTAACATTTAAAAGTAGCCATCCGTCAACAAAAAAACTTCAAAAACTGACTTCAGAGAAAAACTGCAGAGCTACAATTCATTTACAAATGTAACACCATTAATTTGGGCTTGAATAGGGACTGGGAGTGGCTGGCTCACTACAAAAGCGATTTTCCCTCTCTTGGTATTGACACCTCCTCATTAATTATTGGGAGTGGACCACATCCACCCTGACTGAATTGGCCTTCAACATTGGTTCTCCACTTGTGAGGTAACTCCCTTCTCTTTTTGTGTCAGTATATTTATGCCTGTATCTGTAATTTTCACTGCATGGACCTGAAGAAGTGGGTTTTTTACCCACGAAAGCTTATGACCCAATAAATCTGTTAGTTTTTAAGGTGCTACCGGACTCCTCGTTGTTTCTGTGGATACAGACTAAGGCCATGGCTACACTTGCAAATTTGCAGCGCTGCAGCAGGGTGTGAAAACACACCCTCTCCAGCGCTGCAAATTGCGGCGCTGCAAAGCGCCAGTGTGGTCAAAGCCCCAGCGCTGGGAGCGCAGCTCCCAGTGCTGTACGTTATCCCCCACAGGGAGGTGGAGTACGGACAGCGCTGGGAGAGCTCTCTCCCAGCGCTGGTGCTTTGCTACACTTAGCGCTTCAAAGCGCTGCTGCGGCAGCGCTTTGAAGTGCAAGTGTAGCCATAGCCTAACACAGCTATTCCCTGATACAAGGCTTTTGTGAAATCTCTAGGTTGTGAAATTGGCCTTCAGTCTGTGGCCACTGTGATGTGTGATTGGAGCAGTACCACTGCCCTGTGGGATGGTGTGGGGCAGGGCAGCTGCTGCTGTGAGGTGAAAGTCAGCCTGGCGCTGTTAGGGTGCCCGAGTGGGTTGCTAGTCTGGCCCTGGGGGAAGGGTGTGAGAGCCCCTGACAGAGCAGTGGGATCGTGGTGCCGCTCCCTTCCTCTCCCACAGCCCTTTGGTAAGGTGGCAGGAGGGGTACCACACACTGGGCTCTCTTGGGGTTGTAGGAGGGTCTCTGCACAGCTCTCTACATGCTTGGGTTGTGTCAGCAGCGGAGACCCCCATATGTGGGTCCTCAGCTAGGGCGACAGGCAGGGGCCTGCTGCTGCTGGGGCCCCACAGCTCCTCAGCAGGCTGCTCCCTGTTTTCTGGGAGGACTGTGGTCGGGCCGCGGAAAAGGGAGCCCTCCACCTTCCCTGCAGAGGCCTGTGTGTGTAGGGCCAGCTTTGGTTGATCTGTCTGGGCGTGGAGGGCAGTGGCCCGGGGGTGTGTGTGCGTGGGGAGTTGAGCAGTGGGGCATTGATTGATTGGTGTGTGGGGCTAATGCTGAGGCACAGAGCTCGGCCTGCAGGACACCAGGGTCCTCAGGCCGGGGCACTGGGAGTGTGGCTGGAAGGCGGGTGTGTTCTGGGCTGGCAGGGAGGCTCGGTCCTTAGGCTAACAGGTGTTGTGTATTTTCCTCCAGCCCTGAGGAGATCCAGGAACCTGTTCACCCTTGTGCAGGCGGCACTAGAGAAGCTCGGCCCCCCCCCCCCCCAGCCCCTGCTGTTACTTTCCCTTGCCTCAGCCCTCAGTAGATGTAGAATTGCTCAGGACTGCGATGATCTCGACAGTGCTGTGAGCCCGGTAATTCTCAGTGCGACTCCTTGAACTCAGGGCATGTGTGCTGTGACAGCCTGGCTTGTGGTGCTGGGATGGCTTCTGCCAGCTGGCTGCCTTGCTGCTGGCAGTGGTGGTGGTATCTCAGGATGGCTGCGAACTGGAGCTCTCATTACTGCTGTTCTACACACATGTGCTTTTTCCCCTGACCTTTGTCTCTGCTATGTACTGTTCAGATTTGCACTCCAGGAATCCTCCAAGTGGAGCGTCCAGCGTGGAGAGGAGGGAGTGAAATCGGCCGCTGCTTTGTTACACTGACCCAGTAGTGCTGGCTCTGCTCCTGTTTCGCTAGCTAGCCTGTCGTGCAGGAAAAGCGTGCTGCACACCACAGGCATAATCCCTGCTGGCTCAGTCCCTAGTCATTTAACCGTCACTGACACTGGAAGCCTGGGGCACCGCCTGCACTGAGGGACAGCTGTAAGCTGGCCAGGGATATTTTAAAGAATGTCTAATAATACAGAGATGCGTCTCTATGGCGTAAAGTCTTTAGGTCATTCTGCTTTTTGTGTTGAGCCAACCCTTCTGTTTAACTGCATAAGCCAGCTCAGGCACAAAGAAATTTGAGAGAGAGAAATTACAGCATTTCAATCCAATTTGCAGTAGTGCTGTGTGCATGCATTTAGAAACGCTTGTTACGGAGTTCAGAAGTTTGAGCAAACGAGGATCCAGGTGAACTGAATTGAATGCTGAAATTTGCCCGGGTATGTGCAAAAACAGGTCGAGGCAAAAATGGGATGTGCTTGGCTTCGTATATTGTAGCTGGAGAAAAGTCCAAACACTATTTAAAAACCATTAGAAGCATTTTGTGTTCACTAACTTGCACTTTGCCCTGTCTAAGAAGAAAGCACAAGGATGACTGCACTTCCCTTGTTTAATGTGACAGGCATCATAGAGAGGATCATGTTGAAATAAGAAATATAATCGCTCTTATGTTGGAAATTTAAGCCTTCCGGTGCACTTGATCAAGCTATTTGAGTGTAAAAAATATTGCAAAGAAAACAAGTAAGTGTATGTGTTTTTGTGCACCTTGTGTAGCCAGACTTGTAGAAAGGATGACTCTTGGATGGCTTTTTGTCTTTAAGAATATTGCTACATATTATCCCATTACTACAGTGTAATTGGTGCTGCAGCTTTACTCTGGTAGTAGGTTGGTTGCTAAATTCTAGGGTTATTTCTTATTACTACATTGAAGTCTTGCTGAAATAGCTTCCGCACACACCGTATTATGTAATGTTTTTATTTGTGATGCTTCAGTGTAGATCAGTGTAGCTTCAGAACGCTTTTCTCATGTCTTGCAGCTAACATGAAGCATTGACATTGCCAGTGGGCTTGATGGAAAGTGCAGTACACAGTTAAGGCATTGTCATTTGGGATCCTTTGAAGTGCAGTTCTCATCTACTGTTGTTCATGGTATCCTGGGATCTTCTTGCTCCATGCATCTAGAGCAACATCATCTGACTTCAGTGACAAAAATAAAACGTTAATTGCTTTTTACACCTTTTTAGCTCCGTTGGCTCTGCAGGTTTGAGAGGGAGTGTGTGATTCACGTGTGTGCAACTCAGCAGATTTACTCACAGAGTTCCAGCTGAGTAGGCTGGAGGAAGTGGGACTGTACATGCGTTGTGGGTCTGACTTGGGCTGCAGAACCTCTAATACTAGTATTAGTGATCAAACAGAAAAGAGCCCTGCTTGATTTTTTTGCAGTATTCAGGCTGAGTTTGCAGGGCTGACAGTAGTGTGTGGAGAGGGATTTTATTTAGGTTACGTCTACACTACGCATCTTTTAGCGACACAGCTGTGCCACTACGGCCGTGCCGCTAAAAGGTGCGCAGTATAACTGCTCTTTGATGCCGAGAGAGAGAGTTCTTCCGCTGACAAAAAACAATTCCACCCCCAAGGAGTGGCGGTAGCTTTGTTGGTGCGAGAGCTCTCCCGCCGACAAAGCGCTGTTCACGCCGGCGCTTTTCCTGGGTTATTGACTGCCTGAGTTGTTTGGTGTGATTAGTTTGGACAGGAATGGAGGTGTAAAGGATGTTGACACTTAATTGTTGGGATGCTGGGAACACCACTTGGCTTGTATATCTTCTTTCTTTGTTCGCATGCAGATTCCTTTTTCTTCTTTCTCATTTCAGAATATTTTAAATTATCATCCCTGTAATAGCTGTAACTTGGCTACGTTGCACATGTTTACTAAA
Source organism: Mauremys reevesii (assembly GCF_016161935.1). NCBI lineage: Eukaryota > Metazoa > Chordata > Testudines > Geoemydidae > Mauremys > Mauremys reevesii. Next base: position 122,041,203 of record NC_052628.1, read on the forward strand.
ATGCGCGCTGACTAGCACATTGTCGCACACAATATGGACTTGTGTTAGAAATGGTTGCTGGTGAACATTGCCAAAGCAGCTGGGAGTCTGACATCAACAAGAGGTTAATTGCAAATTAAAATGAAAGCCGCCTGCTCACTAAAGCATCCCATTCTGTGAGGTTACTCAAATGTAGTCAGCTGCCTGCCTAAACAAAAGGGCATCACACCTGATAAAGGACGGTGGACCTGAGTGGTGTCAGCTTCCTCTGGAATTAACAGGAGTGGAGGGTGCCTGGCATCTCATAGGATCAATCCCATAGTTGCCAGACCTTTTGAAGTTTTAATAACACTTTATTAACTATTTCTTTCTCAACAAATTCATTTAAATTGCAACCAAAAGATTATTTTCCGATCTTAAAGGGAATGAATAGATGAGCCAACATTCATTTTGTTTCACTTTCTACTTTTCTTGGCCTTTCTGGCTTCAGTTTGGTTTTTTCTCCTCTAGACAAACCAGAACTGCAGTTCCACATTCTGTCAGTTTTTGGCAATTGTATGTGTGAATTTTGTTCTGCTTCTGAAATACAGGACCTTGGCTATCAACCTGATGCCAGGGACTGGTGTGTAATTGAGCAGGGTAGCATAGAGCTGACAGCTGGAGCTGCAAAACCTGGTATCAAGAGAGACATTTTGGTGGTAGAATGGGAAGAAGAAGGATACACTCCAAAGCATTCGGGCCAAATCACAGTTTCCATAAATTTTTATAAAATAAACTCCAATGATCCACACCATGGAAACTTGCATATGATGCGGCCTCTACAGACAGTAGGGTGGTGGCAGACACGAGATTGTAAAGCAGGGAATGTAAGGATATTTAATATAAAATAGAGTTGGGTGAGTCTGCTATTCTGGATTGCAAATTGATGGTAAAATTAATATAACCTGTTGGGTTCACTTAAATCTTGGGAGTCTACAAACATGAATGCAGCTCTTCCTTTAGAATTAAAGCTTGCCTAGCAGGCAGCAGCCTCTGAAATTCTTAAGTTTAGAGTAAAGTTATTGTTATAAGTTTTCCATCAAGATTTCTTATCCCAAAACCTTACTATCATTTAAATCTCTGTACTTGATGATTTTAAAAATAATCAGTGCAACTGTCAAAGGGATGTAGTGTCCTTGCAGACAGAGCCCCATCTGGATCAATTTCTAACTATGGCATTAAGGGTGGTTTGGCTGGATATTCAATTTGTGTCCATCATTGGTGATCTGATTGGCCACCGAAGCTCTTGACGATCATGTGATCCCCAGTCATGTAGTGGCATTCCTCGTTAGACGTGTTTCACAGGTGATTGATCTTCCATGCTAATACTACATCCGTGTCAAGAAAGTCGCTGCACCTGAACCACTGCTGATGGAAGTGGCTGCTGAGTTTGGCTGTGAATATCCTCACTGTGGTCCTGTCCTGCCACTTATTATGGAGCAGCTGATGAAGATGATCATCGAAAATCTGATAATCTTCAGCCTTCCTCAGTGCTCCCACTTGACTGCCATAGAGTGAAACTGGTACGACTGTCAATCAGCAGCTGTGTAGCAAGCTTCAGAGGCTGCTGAAGAACTCAAAAGACTTTTTTTTCATGGGGAGTTGAATTTCCAAATTCCCTCAAGGTGCTTCTATTTCACAGAGGCCTGCCAACTGGAAACTTATCTCCTGCCCCTTACAAACAACTGCGTTTCCAACCCTGCCAGCAGCACTGCTCTGGCAGAGCCCATGTGAACTGCCATGAATCGGGCTGACGGCTTGGCCTTAGTGTGGAGCCTCCATTTGGATCTGCCAATGTAGAGGGCTTGTGACATTTTGGCCCATGTGTGATTCTTTAACCAAATAACTTGCATCCGCTGTCAGAGGGCCCAGTCACAATCCCACCGACCTTAATGGGAGTCTTTCCATTGACTTGAATGGGGGCTGTGTTGGCCTGTTGCTTGATTTTTTGAGATCTCGAATCCACTTTTTGTATCCTGGCTCGCAGCTGGGGGAAGCACTGGTTTGAAAAACGCTATCCAGGGCCATGTGGTAGTTGGCCTAAATGAGGGTTTTGAGTTTAGCACTTGAATTAAAAATTTGACGGCCCCTTTATTAGCTGGCAAAATGCTGCTTGTACTCTGGAGACCTTTCTGATGCATTTTTACATAGGCAGCTGAGCTAATGGCGTTACATTGACAGGCGGTTTTAAAGGAAACACCTGCCTGCAGGTTTGTTTGGGAAGCCAGACTGGAAGACCCCTTGGATGTTGAGGAGGCAGATTTGCTTGTTGAAATGTTGCATGGTTGTAAAAAGTAGGCAATAAATGTTAGTGCATATATGGGCATCATACACACACTGATTTCTTCTGTGACTAGTGACTGCTTCGTTGTAAGTGTACGCATCTGGAAAAACAAGGAATTCACATGACATTGTGGAAAATTGGAGTTTGTTTAACACACACCTTTTCAAAGCTAGCGAACGTTCATTTATTTCTTCTTTTCAAAAGAAGAATCTCTCCTCTGCCTTCACTGAGCCCTTCCTGCTGCTTTACCGTTACAGGGCGGAATTGTGTAAGGGGGCCACTGACGCGCCTTATGCATCTTCAGTCATGTCAGAGGGTTTAACACCTTCGCTTGCGTCTCTGCCAGCTCATAAGCACTGCTCCGGGCAGAGTTGTTCCTGTCTCCCTCTTCACCCTCATTTGCAGTCACTCCCTTTGGTCCTTTTGGTCAGCTAGCCCCTATATCTGTGTGACCATACAATTCCCCCCACCCCACACACGCACCATTCCTCCCTCCCCCTCCTCCTCTGCCGAACAATTGATTGGGGAAGGGTCAGAATGTAGCAAGGGAGAGCATGACACATCTCCATCTTGGGTGCCTGTTTTCTGTGTTCAGTTTGGCAGTTGAGAAGGAGGTGAATGCTGTCTGCGCTGATGCAAACAAAGGTCACGTCTACACTGTGGCAGCAGGGCTGCAGTGCTGTAGTTATGCCGCTCTAGCGCCCATGGGATAGAAGCAGACTACAGCGACAGAAGGGGATTTTCCATTGCTGTAGGAACTCCACCTCCCTAAGCAAAAGTAGCTATGGTTGAGAGAATACTTCTGTCAACCTAGCTGCATCTACACTGGAGATTGTCTGTGCAGTTAGAGCACTCAGTGTGGATTTGTTGCATCCCTGAGTGTATTAGCTATAACACAAGAACTAGGGGTCACCAAATGAAATTAATAGGCAGCAGGTTTAAAATGAAGTATTTCTTCACACAATGCACAGTCAACCTGTGGAACTCCTTGCCAGAGGATGTTGTGAAGGCCAAGGCCATAACACAGTTCAAAAAGGAACTAGATAAATTCATGGAGGATAGGTCCATCAATGGCTATTAGCCAGGATGGGCAGGAATGGTGTCCGTAGCCTCAGTTTGCCAGAAGCTGGGAATGGGTGACAGAGGATGGATCACTTGATGATCCATTGCCTTCACCGGCAGTGGGGCCATTTGGGGAACTGGAGCAAAAATCTGGGGATTGGCCCTGCTTTGAGCAGGGGGTTGGACTAGATGACGACCTGAGGTCCCTTCCAACACCAGTATTCTATGATTTCCCTGTTCTGTTCATTCCCTCTGGGGCACCTGGCACTGGCCACTGTCAAATTAGAGCCCCATTGATTTAGAGCCAGATTTTCATAAATTCGCATAGTGATGTGTCCTTTTTCTGGTTGTGCAATTACATGGATGCACATCAGTCACTGAAATTAAACACACAAATGTTCCATTAGACCTATGATTATTTGAATACACATGGTTCTGAATATCTGGCCTTTAGTATATAGAGGGTATAGAACAGCTAATAATTTACAAAACACACCTTTAGTAGTTGGATTTTAGAAGAGTCTAAATGGCAAATTACTACTACTCCATCTACATCATATAGCCGGTTTTCTCTAGTATCTGCTACTTTTATTTTGGTTTCTTTCACATCTAGTATCTGGACCATGGTTACCACCAATATATGCTTTGAATTAACAGATCTGCTCCACAACTGAATCATGTTTGCGTACTTGGATGATAGGGCTAGTGTACACGGGGAAACTACCTGGCATTGCTAGAGAGAAGTGATACTCAGACTGAGGCTTGGGAGCCACAAGGGGCGCTTTAATGCATCTCCTGTGCCTCTTTGCAGCACATGAAATTTAAAACTCGGTTTGATTTAATTAACAATCCACCAGGATGCTTTTACTATGGTATTAACCAATTGTCAAATATTTGGTCAGTCATTTTGCAGTGAGAATGATGTGTACATGAAACAATGGATTCACACACCTATGGCTCTTGGGTAAAGTTGATCTCTAATTTAGCACCTGAACTGCTGAGGTCTGAGTATCCCTGTTGTAGAGGAATAGTCTATTTTGTTGTAGCTATGCTGGAACAACTCCCCAAAGTGACTTTTATTCTGAAATAGTGCCCACATTGCGGGGTCGGGGGGGAATACCAGAATAGCTGACCTCTAGCAGATTACTTACGCTGCTCTAGTTATGGTGAAAAAATTCCCCCTTGTAGTCAGTCTTAGTTTTGAATGTTTTACTTGGTTGGTGTATCTCCCCTTCATATGCAAAAAATTATTTTTATTGGTCTCTTGAGGTGTGTTAGTTTCTCAAATGTGCATGTTAGGTTTGTTTTTTTTAATATTCTCTGACTGATTTACATTTACATACAGTAGAACCTCAGTTATGGACACCTTGGAAATGGAGGATGTTTGTAACAGAACAAAACATTGTTTCAAAAGTGTACAACTGAACATTGACTTAATTCAGTTTTGGAACTTTACTATGCAGAGGAAAAATGCTGCTTTTAACCTTCTTAATTTAAATGAAATAAGCACAGAAACAGTTTCCTCACCTTGTTGAATCTTTTTTTTTTAAACCTTCCCTTTATTTTTTTTTAGTGGTTTACATTTAACACAGAACTGTACTGTAGTCTCTGCTGCCTGACTGCACACTTCCAGTTCCAATGAGCTTGTGTGGTTGACCGGTCAGTTCGTAACTCTGGTGTGTGTAATGCTGAGGTTCTACTGTATGTTTTCTGGAGTTTTCATTATTTGATTAACTATGTAGTAACAGAAATTGTGATTTCTTGTAAAAAAAAAATACTTGGAACATATGAATTAACACTTAAAATTACTGTAATGGGAACATTAAATCATAGTAGTGAACTACTGTGGAGTCAAAACTGGTTGATGAATTTATAGGTGGTTTCACTTTTTAAAACATAATATTTGGTGGGTTTTTTCCATGCGCTATTCTGCTACAGCCAAGACTAATTGATTTTGTTTATAGACTCCTGAAAAGGGAGCTTTATTGCAAGTGAATAAATGCGTTTAGATAGGGTGTGTGGGAAGAGTATTTAGTGGAAAAAATACTCTATGTGAATGATTGAAAACAAATACCTGTTTTTGGCATGGTCTACCAGAAGGATGGATTATGTGAAGCATGGTCTGTAATAAACCTTTGTAATCCACCTGATAACCAGTAATTAATGATGATAGGATTATTCCAGATCTAATTTGATAGGATCTCTGAAATACTAGTCTCAATGACTTCCATGCTAAAACTAATCCACTTGCCGTAATCTAGAATGGAAAAAACTCCCCCAGGTTTTGTAAGGAAAGAATCTGAGTGTTCATTCATGTGATTAAACGTGACCTGTCGTCATTTTGCTAACGTCCCAAGATCGGTTACAGCGAGTACATTAGCCTGTTGCAGCTTGGGGGAAGAACCAGACCTAGCAGCAGGGGATTGCTCTACACCCTGTAGCTGACTCTCTCAGCCCCCCTGTAAGGAGGCAAAGCAAGACTTGTCCCTATTTCATAGATGAGGGCAACTTGCTGAGATAGAGAAATTCCAAGGTAACGTGGTGGGAAGTAAAGCCGGAGTCAGAATTTGGTGGTTCCTCTCTTGAGAACGCCAGGAGAGGAAGTGCCTTGCTCCCCTTGGGCTGCAGTGAAGGGACAGACCTGAGGCGATTGTTTGCTTCAGTTGTTTTCCTGTTTTTCCTTTTCTCATTGGCCTCAAGGCCCTGGTCCAATAGAACACTTGCAGGCATATTTAACTTTGAGTACATGGGATGTTCCATTGAAGTAAGAAGCTAGTGCTTTGCTGGGAACACTCCACACCCTTCCTTAAAATGGGCTGGTCTTGGGGGGGAACTCGCCAAAATGAAAAATGGTTCTGCCCTGATTGCTGCACACCACTATGCCATCGACAAGGAACACCAGTCCTAAGGCAGAGTCGTGCTGAGCTGGCAATGTCCTTCCCTGTGTGCATGGATTAATTTCAATACAAGGCAATAGAAATTGTGTTTGGAGACCTTGGGAAGGCAAAGCTTTCACAGGTGGGACCAAGTACCTACTTCTCTGTTCTTCTTGCTAAACTGTTAGATTTTTCTGTCTTCTGAAAGGATGGGATCTCATCCGGCTGTTTGCCTTTGCTTCTGAAGAAGGATGAAGAGGTATCTTCAGTGGGTCTCCTAGAAAGAGTCCTCTTGAGAAGATACATTGGGATTCAGAGACTCTTGAGATGGGAAAACAGGGCTCTGTTGTGGTTTTCCCCATGCACCTCTTCAAGCAGCTTGGATTTCCAGTGGCAATTCCTTTAGGAGTTACTGGTGCATGGAACAGTAGTAACTTCTCTTCTGCTGCTTCTTCCGCCTTCACCAGGAATGGCAAAGGGAGTAGAGCCATTGGCAGCACAGCTTCTCCAGGAAGATGTCTGCAGGACAGGCCGTGATCTGTAGGGTTCTGCACTGAGTGCCACATGGATCTTGGTGGGGCTCTTAGCCTCTGTGGAGGCAACAAACTACTTTCATTGCTTTTTTCACTTTCATAATCTGGCTACAAACATGCCTTTAAAAATAATAATTAGATTCTGCAGAATGCAGCAAAATCCACAGCCACGCCCTATTTCACTGTCCTGTTTTGTGCTTCTGTGACTGGGGCGGAAGCTGGCGTTGCATGTGACATGCCTTTTTTGGACAGGGCACTGTGATAAACTTCAGTTCAAGGAAACTGCACCAGTAGGAAACTCCTCCAGGTTTCTGACCTTGATGGTCTTTGGATTGAGAAAAAGGAAAGGCGCAGCAGTGCAGTTAGAGCCGCTGTAAACCATTCCCGTTATTGTTCGGATGCTGCTTTCTGCGCCTCTTGTAAATTTCCTCATTGCGAAGCAAAGCAATTAGATGCACTCGAAGGGCTGAATGCTTTGTGCTCTTTCCTTAATAAAATATGCTGGATGAAACGTTAGCGAGGTAAATGGATAGTTTCAGATTTTGTGGCTTTCAGCAAAAATGGATAATTTTAGAATAAGACCCACTTGCTAAGAACGCCTAGAATAATTTTCCATTTTGGTCGGCCCAGAGATTGTATAATCTGTTGTTTTTATTAGTAGTCATAATAGGCCTTTGAGAAAAATCCTTCCCCACTTACCAATAAGAGAGCTCCATGGTAATGGAGCGCCGACTATTAGACCGACAATTTTAGACTTGCATTCAAATTGTTATGCATTGTGTCCTCTTGTTTTTCTGTGAACTTGAACCTTGCTAAAGCACTGATCCTGCCCCATAGACGTGAATGGGAATTTTGCCATTGATTTCAGTGGTTGCAGGATTAGGCCCTATAAATAACAATGCAAAGATGTAGAGTTGCTGTTGCTCGTGGACTGCTACCTTATTAGCATCGTAACCTCAATTTATGAAGAAAGTCTGGTATACTTTCACCAACACGGCCAAATTCCACTCCGTTAGCAGTATATTTGGCTTGCCTGTAATGGCAAACTAGACTAGTAAATACATTATTTTAAGAAAACCTAAGGTGAAGGTTTTGAATTGGAAAAACTAGTTCAGCAAAAGTCAACAGCCCAGGAATTATTTTGCACGTCCCATCAAAGTCTCCTGTTGCTGTGAGAAAGAGGTAGACATTCCTGCACTGGCTATACTGGGTGAGAGGGATGTGGAATTGCTTCCTTACTGATCTTGACTATATTGAATCTTTCAGATTCTTTCATGATTAGCACTAGACCTAGGAGCTTCTTGTTAAAACTTCCTCTGGCAGATGACAAGATTAGTAGTTAAAAGAGAATGTGAATCACTTCATATATAACTACATTCAAATGAATTCTGCTGAATTAAATCACCCTTTAAACTTTCATTGTCTAGTACTCCAGCTTCTGTAGTGGTTTGCGAATTCAGCTTCTTTCCATTAAGCAGTAAATGTGAGGCCAGACTTATTCATATAGATCGGGCAGGATGTTTGCTCTGCTAATCAAAAGACTGTAAATAGTTGAAGGCACCTTGCTTTGAACATTGGCCCTTGTTTGTTTTTTTAGTAGCCATTATTATTTTCTCCTCCTCCTTTTCGAATTAACCATTTTCAGTGTTCTCTTTACAATTGAAGGGATGAAGAGAATTGGCCTCATCCCTAGTTTAGAAAAGTAACAACTGGAATATTAGTAAACAAGAATTTGAAGACGGGGGAAGGCTAGTAAACAGTCAGCGAACCTGTTCCCTGTAAATTCAATGTAGTATCTCGGTGGCGTCTGGATTAAAGCCTGTATTAGTGAAAACTGATGACTGATTGCTGTGTGGCTAATCACCTTCAAGCAAGGTCTTTTGTATTTGTCAGCCATTTGAATAAACACCACCTGATGAAACAAGCGTGCCCTGGCTTCTAACCGCAAAAAAAATCTATTCATCAAACAAACCACCGTAAAGAAGAGGTAGCGTAACTAGAGATGCAGTTCTGTACAAAATGGATTTACTATATTCTCAGAAGAAAACAAGGCTGGTCTGATGCTGCAGTTCCCCCTGTGTTTGCAAACTTTTAAACCTCTCTCTTAAAAACGATTTCTGCAAGCTCTCGTCATGCCGGTCTGGTTTGCTTGGGGCATAATGCTTGAAAAATCCATTCTCAAGGCTAGATGGTGACCTAGCCTGGAACAGTTCCTAAAAATTGATTTTGACAAGATCCCCATCGGCACTGGCTAGCATAACCACGTTTACAGAAACCATTTAAAAACTAGCTTTAAAATCTATTTCTGAACAAAGGCAAGGCTCATGTGAACAGGACCAAAGAAGATGCATAGAAAGTGGGCATAAACAACTGCTGGTTGGAATGCAGAATATCTGGTGGTAACATTGGTAGCTGCCTGTGGAACAAGCCACCCGACTGACCATTTCAAACTCCCCTCCCGTTCTCTCGGACCCCTGGTTAGTTCCCTCTCTGCCAGAGGAGTCCACAAGCATAAAACTTCTGAAGAACCCACAGGATTGGATTCTTCCTGCTGAGTTTGCTGTAATCTCTGCTGCATGCACGCATACTTTCTAAAGTTTCTAGCCCTTCTGGCAGTGAAGATGGCAGTGATAGTCCAATGTACTTCTGTCCTGTTGAGTCTGCAGCCGTACAAACTGAGAGCAGAGATGTCAATGCCTCCTTATGCATTATGCTTAAATATATGACCATCTAAAGGCCCATGTAGTTTCTTGCGTCACTGCCGAGTACTATGCAGGGTACTGCAGCTGGATTTATCTTGGACAGCTTGACTTTCAATGAGAAACAGCATTTGGAACGTGCTCTCTGCTGCAGTGGCTGGAGAAGCAGTTGAAACACAGCTGGAAACAACTGGGTTTAATTTTGGTTTTGACTCTGAGAGCCTTGTTCCCCCCCCCCCCCCAAAAAAAAAAGCCTGCAAAAGCTTCTGCTGCCAGCTCAGTGGATTCAAAGAAAACAAAACAAAATCAAGCATTTTTTTAACTTCTATGTAAGTGTAATGAGTGTATTGCTTTTCGGTGTAAATGCTGTTAATTGGAGGCAGACTGGCTAAATTTCACACATGGTAGAAATTGATTTGCTGCAGATTTGGACACTCTCTCTCTTAAACTATATTGTCCAAAATAGAAACACTTACTACAGGTTTCGCCTTGATTTTTCTAAAACCTATAGAGTAAATTTCTTTAAAATAGAAATCTGTTAGGCCACTGTGCAATTTAGGAGAGTCTAGGTATTTTTTCAGATACTTTTAGATGTTTCCTTACTTGTATTCCTCACAAAAATGCCTGTAAAACCATTTAAAGTGGGTTCTCAGTAAAGTTTGGGATATTAGTGTAAGCAACAAAATTCAGTTATTTGGAAGGGGGGAATGATGCATTTTACCAGTTTGTGGAAACTGAGGCCCTGCGCTCTTACTGAGGGCACCAGAATAAAGCATGCATCTGTTAGAAGTTAGACACATGGGTGGGTGGGGGGAGGGAGGGCGGGCGGGAGACATAGGTTAGTGAGCTCTGTAACATGCAGATCTCCTGTTAGGATTTAAAGAGAAGAGGTATTTTGTATTGAAGTTCCAGGATGGCTCTCAGAACTCTTGCAGGTGCTCAGAATGAGTCTTGCTTCTCTTGACTTGGCGACACACCTGGAAAACACAATAGTTGCTATCCTCCCCCACCCTAAGTAATTGGGTATGTTATTCCATAAGTAGATAAAGAGCTTTGTAAGGTAACAATGTGATAGGGCATGTGTGGTGTTTTTGGCCATATAGCACTGGAGAGCATTCGCACCTACTGGACTTGAAATGCAGAAAGACTCGGTTAATGTGCGTGAAATGCTGACCACGGCACTGAAATTAAATCCTTGGAAAGAAAATGCAGCAACAAGAAACAGTGGAAATAGCCATGTTACCCACGCTTTCTCAGAGTGAGGATGATTTGTCCTTAGCATGCAGGGGACATAAATTTACATCTTTGTTTTCGTAGCATTGCGGAAATCTCTGATATCAGGCGGCTCTCTGTGTTCATAACTATTCTGTAACCATGTAAAATGTCTGACTCAGGTTCTTCTCTGACCACCTCACTCTAGTGTGTGAGTGCCTCACAATCTTTAATGCATTTCCCTTTGTAAGGCCTGAGGGAGGGAGGGAGGGAAGAGTGGTTATCGCCATTTTATAGATAAAAGGAACTGAGGCCCAGAGAGACTGTTACTTGCCCAAAGTCACAAACGATGTTTGTAACAGAGCAGGAATCGAACCAGGGTTTCTTAGAGCCTAGGTTAGTGCTCCAACTACTGGACCATTCTGTAAGCTGCCTCTGAGTCCTTCAAAAAATAGAAAAACTGGATGGGGGAAAAGTGCAACGTATCAAGGCACATACTTGAATCCTCTAGGCCAGCTCCCTTGGGGTTCCATTAAAGCTGTTACGTCACCAGCATTGTGCCTGGTTATGAGGAGCACCCGGCACATGCCGATCAAGTTACTTACCTCTGTGAGTTGCTCTTAAGCTGATGGAACTGAGATGGTGACAATCAATTGACCGACCCATAGGGCAACTGATGTTCTTGGTAGGTTGAGTGGTCAGAGTTCTGTTGGGAGAGCTACTTAAACTTCATGATTCCTTTATGTAGTTGGCGTCTGATCCTTTTGCAGCCTTTTATGCACTGAGACCTGACTCTGTCTCTCTCTTGAGTGTGCTCCCTCCTGATTTATTTTCTGGCTAGATGCGCGGAGAGCTGAAAAGCCTTTTCTTCAGTGAGTATGTTAACCACAGCACTGTCTATGGTACAGTGATTCTCTCTTGCTGAATCCCTACTTGATGGTTACACATAGCAAATGGTTGGACACACGCAGAACAGAGCACCAAACAGTGTTAGTTTATTTAGACCAGGGGCTTTCAACTTTTTGTAGTGTGGAGTCGACCGTCCCTCTGTTAACAGAGGGATTGTATCATGAGCCACCTCTATTCTCTCATCCCCCGTCATACAGACAACATTCCCTCCCGTTTGTGATTAGCCACTGCTAATATGGAAGGTGAAATTAGGTGTGTTAGTGACAGACACAGGTGCACAGCCCCGACTGGAGCCAGAGGCACACTGGTCTGCCTGGCTCTGTGCTACCCGCGTGCCCCTTCCTGTTGGGGGTGGGCCCATGCTGCACCACACAGCTCCCCTGCCCAGTGCCCCCTGGATCCACTCTGCCCAGAGGTCCCCCCCCCTACAGCCCTTCCACAACAAATGCACAGAGCCGGGGGCACACACCCTGCCCAGCGCCCCTCTGCCCGCAGCCCCACCGCAGCTGCCCAGCACCCCATACAGAACCCCCCACTCGCTAGTTTCCCAATACACACAGATTTCCCTTCCCTCCCTTCCTTCCTCCCTCCCAGTGCCCTTCCCCACAGCCCCACCACCACAACTACATACTGCCCCACACAGACCCACACTGCCCAGTGTCCTGACACACACACACAGATCTCCCCCACGGCCCAGCACCCCCCAACAGGTCCCCACTGTCTAGCACCCAAAAACGCACAAACCTCCCCCACAGCCCAGCACCCTCCACACCCTCACAGCCCAGCAGCCCACGCACACCTCCCAGACACTCTCACTGCATCACACCCTGCTCCCTTCCCTGGCTGCACTCACCGGCCCTGCTGGGAGGGTCTCTGGCTCCTAGGGTGAGAGCGGTGAGGGGAGTCTCCAGACTCTTCACGTGCTGCGCCCGCCACAAGCGCGAGCTCCGTGGCTCCCGTTGGCTGGGAAAAGCGCCAATGGGAGCTGCTGGAGGCGAGGAGTGGGGCTTCGGGCCTCGGCAGCACACAGAGCCCCCCCGCCACCCAAGAGCCAGAGGGACCTCCCAGGCAGAGGCAGCAGGTTTGTATAATTTTTGGTGGGGCCCAAAATGGTGGTGCCTCCCCGCTCCCGCCCTGTAAGCGGATATAAAATGAAGCTACAACACGTCGGCACCACAAGATTACAAGGGTTAATTAAAAGTGGAAAGTCAGAAGCAGCACTTGCCTGCTTCAATATACGGTATTAAATTTTGTTGCACCTGTTGTGACGAAGTGGGAATGTTCTTAATGTTTTCTCTGAATACTGTGTGGGTGCCTCAGTTTCCCCTGCAAGGTGCCAACTGAAGGTATTGGGGACAAAGAGATCAGGTGGCCTCCTTGTCCAGAAGAGAGACAAAGGATAGAGGAGGGAGTGTCAGTTTGGAGCTGGCTGGGGAAATGGGGAGAGGCCCAGAACTTGGGTCTGGGCTCCCCACCCCCCAAGATGGACCTGACTGAGGGGTCCTGTTTTCTGTACCTACAAGCTCTGTTTTAGACTGTGTTCCTGTCATCTAATAAACCTTCTGTTTTACCGGCTGGCTGAGAGTCATGTCTGAGTGCAGAATTGGGGTGCAGGGACCTCTGGTTGCCCCAGGACCTGCCTGGGCAGACTCGCTGCGGAAAGCGCACGGTGTGGAAGGGCTGCATGCTCTGAGGTCAGACCCAGGAAGGTGTAAGCTTCTTGCCCTGGAGACAGTCTGCTCAGAGAGAGGAGGCTCCCCCAGAGTCCTGACTGGCTTTGTATGGAGTAGTTCCAAAGCATCCCAGCATCCCCTTCCACACCATGCGCTTCCTGGAAGTCCGCACAGGCACTGACACTCCCTCCTCTGGCCTTTGTCTCTTTTCCAGGCATTAGGAGGCCACCTGATCTCTTTGTTCTCCAACACCTTCAGTTGGCACCTTGTAGGAGAGTGGCCCAGGCCATCAGTTGCCTGGAGACAGGGTTGCAGCCATTCTCTGTGCAGACGGCATCACACTGGCTCTCTAGGGCTCTACAACAATCACACCCCCTTATCCCACCATCTAGAGCCTTGAGAAATGCATAGGGGAAACTGAGGCACCCACACAGTATTCAGAGAAAACATTAAGAAAATTCCCACTTCGTAACACCTGTATACAACTAGCTATATACTTTAAAGGGTGTAAAATAATCAAGTATTGTGCTAAACACAATGATACTCCAAACTGACCACCAAATTTAAGTTGCACGTTTTTCCCCTGAGGTGAGGGCTCTGGGGTGGGGCTGGGGATGAGGGGTTCACAATGCAGGAGGGTGCTCAGGGTTGGGGTGCTGGGGGCGCAGGCTCTGGGATGGGGCAGGGCTGGGGAATAAGGAACTTGGGGTGCAGACAGGCTGCCCCAGGGCTAGGGCCAGAGAGGACTCCCCCCCCCCCCCCCTTACTGGCAGCAGCAAGCTCCAGGGGAGGGACCCCTCCTCTTCCCCCCCCTCGCCCCCCCCCCTCCGGCAGCACACTCACTCTGCACCACGGTCACTGCACATGCTCCTAGGGCCTCTCTCAGGTCCAGAAAGCCCACTCGCCTCCCCTATGGTGGGTACCGGGGGGCGAGGTTGCCATCACGTGTGGCCTCCCCTGCTGCTGCCCCTCACCGTAGCCTCACTGGGGATGGGGGATGGGACTGCCCCTTTCCCAGCGTGGGGCAGGAGTGGGGGCTGCAGGGTGGGGGCTGCGGGGGAGCAGGGTGTCACAAAATTCACCCAAGCCCCAGGTGCTCAGGTCTAGGAAGCCCTCCTCCCCCATCTCCCCTGTGGTGGGTGGGTGCTGGGGGGCGGGGAGGGGACTGCCATCACATGTGGCTTCCTTCCTTCCCTGCTGCAGCCTGCTCCCCCTCACCCTAGCCCACTGGGGATGGGGCTGCCCCTTGCCCAGCATTGGGCAGGAGTGGGGGCTGCGGGGAGGAGGGGGTGGATCACAGGGTCAAACCTCACTGAAGCCCCAGCAGCTGCTCAGGTGAGTGAGGTCCACTGCAGGTGTCTATCTCCTGGCTGGAAGCCCCCTTGGCGTCTCTTCCAGGTGGGTGCCGGGGGACAGGAGAGAGGGCTCCCAAGCAGGTGCATGCCGCCTCCTCCTCTCTCCCCCTCCTCCTCCTGAGCTGCTCCAACAGGCTGCCGGCCGCTGCTCTCTATAGCCTTAGGCAGAAGCAGCCGGCAGCACAAGCTAGGGAGAGAGGCACGGGCTGTTTTTTTTTTTCAGGCAGGGAAGCCTGGGGGGTGGGGGGGGGGAGATGCTCTGAGGCGGGGGAGGGGGCAGGGGAGAAACCCAGCCCCAAATACTGGTGGAGCACAGCCCCCAGCCTTGAATATTTCTGGTGCTCGGGCTCCACGAGCCCATATAACCTGCCGCCCCTGCTCCCAGTGGGTGAGGTGGGGAGTCCTGGCGGTGCTCACCTGGGGTGGCTCCCATCCCAGGAAGCATCCGGCAGGCTGGTCCCTCTGGCTCCTAAGGTAGAGGGTCGGGTCTGGGGGTGGTGGTGGAGGGCTCTCTGCCTGCTCCCGGCGCCTGCAAGCCCCGCCCCTGCAGCATGCAGCGCTCCGACCAGCCGGCAGGTGCTGGGAGCTGCCCCAGGAAGCGGAGAGCGGCAGTGCCTACAGTCCCCGATATCGGGACAAAGGGCGTCCCGACCGATGTAAGGTTGGGACGTGGGACAAGTCCCCTAAAATCGGGACTGTCCTGATATTATCGGGACATCTGGTCACCCTATTTAGGACATAAGAACAGCCACACTGGGTCAGACCAAAGGTCCAGCTAGCCCAGTATCCTGTCTGCCGACAGTGGCCATTGTGTGCACAGTGGCTAGCAGAGTGTGGGGCTGGCAACTGGCTGGGGCTGTTAGATGCTATCCCAATGCAAACTGCTCCTGTTGTTGTTGGTGTTTCCATTACAATGGTGGTGGGGGAGGGGATCTGATGAGTGTGCTATATAAATTACTTACATGCATTTATGCAAAAATAATTAAGCATTTGGAAGTGCTAGAGAATTCTTCTCCTTTTGGCCTTAATCTGGAAAAGGATCCAAATAAAAGCAACGTAGGGCTTTAACAAACTGTTTTAAAAAAATCTCTAAACTTCTTAGAAACTGTGAGGATTTGCAACTGTCAGCAAGTATAAAAGAAACCATATGTCAGCATAGGCCAGCTGCTTTATCTAGGCTGAGAATTTGTAAATTCTAATTTAAACTGAAATAGTAATGCAGGCAGCTGGGGGCTCTCTGACAGCACAGAGCTAGAGATCCAATTTTAATTAGAAAATACAGATACGGCATTTTCGAAAGAGCTGGTCCCCGTATCTGTCCAAGTGAACACTGCATTAGCTTGTTACTTCTGCAGCCCTCTGCATTTACACGTTTTATACGCCATGTTTTATTTCACATATTGATTTCTAGATTATGATGAATAGCCCAGCACTTCCACCATCCGGACGACATAATCATTTTTCCGCTTCAGGGGGAAAAGTCCACGTATCTCTTACGAGGGTTTCCCCTGCTTGCAGGATGCTGGAGACAGAACTGTTAACAAATCATGAGCTTGATCCTGCAGACAGATCCAGATACGTGGGCCCATGTTCCTGTGTGAATCCCTCAAGGATACACACATGGGAATGAGGCTCCAGACATTCAGATCTGTTTCTTTGCTGCATCTTTGATTACGTCTCCTCCCATAAAGCAGGTTCATCATTTCAGTCCCTCTGGTGGTGTCTGGTACCTGGAGCACTTGAATATGTTACCGTCTTGCTTTTAAACCAAATCAACATTTGACATTCAGCTGTTGGACAGCGTTATGTGTCTAATTTTTCCCTTAATGCTTTTCGGCAAATAGAGAAGAAGAAATAGCAAATAAAGCACATTGTCCTTGTGAGGCTATTCTTCTGTTTCATGTCATTTTAGTGCAGTTATTTTAAAGAAAGGCAGCTATTACAGTGTCAGTATCTGGAATAGGGGACCAGCAGGGAGCCCGAGATACTATCCATCAGCTCTTGACAAAGCCGTATCTGGGAAAGTAAATGAATGGTGGTTCAGCTGTAGGGCTTTTACAGATAAATATGCCCTTGTTACTGGGAGGAATTACTGCTGCATGATGCACATTGTTGTCTTTGTGTTGAGCGCACGCAGCCGCTGACACTGCTCTGACAGCACTGCTGATTACAGCTCATGCATACATTACTGAAGCTGTAGCATTTTTCATTGCGTTAACTATATCTGCAATAACAAGCCGTTCATTTCATTGTTAGGTGAAACAAAGGATTGCTCTTTCTCCTCCCGATTTTCCTTGTCATCTTAGTGGTTTTCAGTTTACCCAGGCACTCAAATATCTTTAAATTATATGTGGAATGCAGGCACCGTAGGTTTAGACTTAAAACAGCAGAGAGAAGTAATTTAGAATTGCAATAATTAACTTGTGCCTGTAGGGATGACATGAGGCAAATGCTCAGTTACAAATACCCTGGCTTATAGTGTGCGCTGTCAGATAGCGACTACTCCTTCATTGTAAGTGACTCTCTCTCATGTGTGACATGCAGGGACTCAGGCCGTGATTCTTAACAACGGGAGTGATATGCATTCGTGCACTGTGTATGTTTTAGTTCTGCTCTCCCCTGTGTGTGTGCACACAGACACACACAAAACAAACCCATATGATCGCTAGGCTGTCGGGCTTTCGGTAGGATTTCTCTGAGGATTCTTTTGGGTTCCTCAAGCTCTTAGATTCCTGCCCTCCCGTGCTCAAAGAGTAATTTGAAAAAAAGATGGTGACCCAGTTGCCATCAGCCACCTCTAACGCAGAGAGATGGGAGTGCGGGTGCTTGTGCTGGATTCATGCACAGGTCTGATCCGGCAAAGTGCTTAAGCAGATGAGGCACCCCGTTGGCTGTAAGGGGGCTCCTTACATTACATGGGGAAGTTCACGCAGCTGTTTGCAACGGCGCGCTTGTGCGGAGTACTGTCTGTAACCATCTCCTCCTCAGCCCCTGCCCAGTCTGGGCAGGAACTAAAATTGGTCTTTTTGCCACGTCCCACTCTCCCTCCCTTCAGACTCCTCACCCTCTGGGCCGCGTGTGGCTCGGTCCCTTGCTGTCTCTGACTCCGCCCTTGCCTGGGTGGTTTCACCCATGTGGCGTCTGAAGACTGGAACTTTAAATCCAGCTCACGTGGTGCCAAGCGCATTCATTTTCACTCCTCGCTGGCTCCATCCTCACTTCACTCTCTGCTGGTGTTCTGTGCCCTGTCTGCTCCGCCTCGCCCTATTCCCAGTGTGAGAGTTCCTGGGGAATGCAGGTGTGTCTGCGGTACAATGCAGCTTGCCGTATCTTTAGTTTTTTATTCTTGGACTTTCCTTCCCTGTGCCTTTCTTGTCCGCTACCTCCCTTTTCAGCATCAGGCTGA
The DNA here is from genome assembly GCF_016161935.1 of Mauremys reevesii. Taxonomy (NCBI): domain Eukaryota; kingdom Metazoa; phylum Chordata; order Testudines; family Geoemydidae; genus Mauremys; species Mauremys reevesii. Next base: position 122,059,230 of record NC_052628.1, read on the forward strand.
GGTAGATGGGAAGCTCTTCCGGGCAGCTCGGCCTTTTCCCTTGTCTCTGTAAAGCTCTGTGCAAAGTTACAGCACTTTAGACTTTTTAATTAATCAGTGGGCTCCTGCCCTCTCCCTGTGGCCACCGACTGCCCGCCGCTGAATGGCTGACACGGCCTCCAGTCCCTGTTTGGCAGATGGCTAAGTTGCAGGCAGCCAGCAAGGGGTGGGAATGGATGGAAAGGCAGCACGTCCCAGGTAACACAGTACCCAATTTCACCTGCCCCATCCATCAAGGAAGAAAGAGGTGGCGTTTGCGTTTGCTTAATTTCAGTTTACTTTCTTGCCATCTAATTTCACGTGCATTTATGATGGGAAATTGAGTGGCCTTCTACAGTGTTTGTAGGGAATAAAAAGTATGGGTCAGGTGGAGAAACTCAGCCTCAAAGAATGGGCTTGGTTTCATGGTCTATTTTTTTTAAATGGAAAATTAGAAACAAGGACTTGAACCATGCTTGGGTTTTATTTAATGCGATGAGAAGATGTGTGTGTTTTTTCCTAGGAAGTCGCTTGACAGTATTTTAAGGTACTGTAGCAGTTTTGTGGTTTACAGCTGAGTAAATATACACAAGAGTTAACAAAGCACATAAAAATGATCTTAAGTATTGAAAATGTGTGATGAGGAGAGAGGCTTTCTGGAAGATCTGAGACGGTATTGTGATACATTGGAGTCCTGCGGTGGATTCAGTTGTGCTAAGCGTTCAGATCTCATTAATTTACTAGGGTCCCATTATTCCCTGTGTGGTGATGTGAGAGTTGGACTCCTCAGAGGAGAGCTGCTTTTGTGAGAGGTCCGTGGTTGAATGAGGAGATGCAAGCGCTTACATCTCGATTCGAGGAGCGCACTTAAAGCAGGTGCTTTCTGTTAATCAGATGTTTAAGAGCTTTGCTGAATCGGGGCCTTTCTTCCAATGCTAAAAGGGGTTGGCTAAGGCCTCTTGTGACGCTTTTGTTCTCACTTTCACTGTGCAGATGTCACCCCTTCCAGCACTTGCTGCTGATCTAGTTTCACTTCGTTTTAGCTTGTGAGTCTCAGCTTACAAAAAAAACCTCCTCTAATAAAAGTGTAATTTTCTTCATTTCAGGTCTTGATAGCAGATGACTACTCTGATCCGTTTGATGCCAAGAGTGAGCTGAACAAAGCGGTGAAAGGAGAAAACACTGGCTACATGGAACCTTACGAAGCCCAGAGGATAATGAGCGGTAAGAACATGGGCACTAGGCGGGTGTCCAGTGAGATTGATATTTGATACGGGGTGTCTTCCACATGACTACCCTGGTCGTCAACCTAGCTGAACCAAGGTCCTTCAGCTGCATAACGCATCGGTGCAAGTATGAAGATTAAACTGTGTTTTATGTAGCTGCATTTAAGACATTCAGGAATAAAGTGAGCGAAGGAAGGTTGCAATTTGCAGCGCTTTGTGCAGGAGAGAACTCAGGCCAGGACAGTGCAGCTTTGTGCGGGGCGCTCTTATGATGGTTTAAAACGGGTTTAGATCAGGTTAGCTTGGATCAGTGTATTTACAAGTGGGTGTCCACACACACAGTAGTCTTGGTCTAACTATCTTGATATGAAATTGCACAAGTTTCATAACTTGTTTAACTAAAGTGACTTTAGGTTAACTAGTGCGACTAGGCAAGCCCTGGCCATTGGTGGGAGGGGAAGGCATGCTGCTGCTGGGTGTCTCCTGACCTCTTGATTACCTGAATTCCTGATTATCCAAATAAAATCCTCATTCTCTGTGATATTTGGATAATCTGAAGCATACGTAGATAAACGAAGACCTGAATTCACAATCTGCCGTCTACCTGAGACTTTGACAGGTAGCCTGTGTGCCTGGTGGCTGTTGGGATGCCACCATGATGCCATGGCAATGAGTTTAGTATAAAAGCACAGGCAGACAGACACATCCTTGGGCTCCAACTGGTGAAGCTTTAATTCTGATCTAAGTGGTTTTTGCATGGGGACCTGTGGCATGTTGCTAAGATGCCGCTTTGTACAGCAAGTTCACCGTTACATTAAACGAGTGTCTCAAAGGGCCCTATCCAATGCCAGTGCAATCACCGGGGATCTTCTCATTTCCGCAGTGGGCACTGGATGAGGTCCAAGCAGGATTATAATATTTGGGGAGATTAAGCAGCAGGAGAAGCCAAAACTGTACGAAGCAGCCATCCTGTTTTAGTATAAATGCCCATACTTCTGTTTTTTTTTAAAACAGCACACTTGGAGAGGTGCAGAAAATCACCTGTGACTGTACTGTTTATAAGCAGAATGCTTTCAGTGTCCTATCAAGGTGTCATTGGGCCTTTTTGTTTTTATTGTTGTAAATCTATTCAGCCATCTTCTTCAGAGGCTTTTTAGATGAATTGGATTGAATGCTTTCTTGCTTTCACTGCTGTTGAATAAATTTCTTTTATTTTCAGTCTAAATATCATGGGGGGGGTGGGTGTACATTTTTTTTCCTTTCATGTTTACAGTGCTTTCATTTCTTCACAAATATAAATGTTTGCCCTATATAGAAAATTCAGTGTTTTTAAATAATCCATGAAAAGGACAAGACTGTTATCTCAGCTAATGCGCTCTGCAACACTGAGATACCAGGCAATGAGTTTGTGGATGTGCTGCTAATTCACGAGAGAGAGCATTTTATAGTAGTCTTGGTCCAAATAGCGTTTGATGTAGCAGATGTACTGGCAGGCCAGTTCTGTTCATATATATTGGTATATATGACACTGGAAGGATGTTAAATCATCAGGAGTCCAGTCAAGCAAAGTGAATGCTGAGCAGTCTTGGCTCCCATTAAATTCAGTGGGAATAGAGGATGCTCAGCATCTCACAGGAGTTGCCCAGCACTCTCCAGGATTGGACCACTGATTTGTTGTCCACTACTTACATGGTTCAACTCCTATGAAAGCCAATGGGAGCCTTTCCACTTACTTTGACTGCAGTTGGATTATGTCCCTTAATATCTGAGCATCGTGCTTCACGGTGCTTCATTGCTCGGAGGAGAACCAGAAGGCTTATTTGTTGGAAGCTTTCAAAGATTTTGCTTTGGATTCCTGTGTCGGCATGCAAGGATCTGTTACTGATATTATGCAACTGCTCTAACATACCGTGTTTAAAGAGCACATTCTTACTTCAGTCTTTGTTGTATGTGAAATGTTCAGTGTTGAATTCCTCCGTGAAGTTGTTAGGTTGGCCGTGGTGACTGACAGGTAAAAGAGCGTGTTACAATGGACAGATATGAATGAGATTTCAGCTGATATGGAGAACTGGCTTAAAAAGTAAAGTACTCTGATTTGTTTCAAGCACTGATTGATCCCAGATAGCGGAAGTCCGCAAACTGAGGCAAAACCTGCCATTTATTTCCTTTACCTCTCCCAAACACATCCGTGGACTTCTCCCAAGTATCAGAGTTACCTTCCCAGCCTTTAAAGATATTTCAAAACTACTTGCTTAAAAAAAAACAAAGGATGGACATTCATGGATAAAAAGATTCTGAACAATGTAAGACAGATGAAACGGAAATCTTAACCTTATGTGTGTTTCCCATGTCCGTGAATGATAGGTGTGTGATGAACAGAGTTCTCTTAACTTCTCCATCGAACTACTGTTAACCAAGGCACCAATCGCGCAACTGGCTCCAGGTGCATGGACCCTGGTTGAAGTTAAGGAAGGCTCTTTGCCGGCACATGAGTCTATCCATACAGAACACCTTGCCAGGAGGGACCTAAAACCTTTCGGTTTCATGCTGCTCAAGGTAGGGAGGAGAAGACAGTTAGGTTAGTAATAAGCAGAGACTTCTTGTAACTTTAGCTTCTCAGAATGGAGCCACAGTTCTTAAATATACGACAGTCTGTCTTTCAATCTGGAGAAATAAGTTTCCCTCAGAGTCCCAGCCTTCTGTCAGAAATAAGCTAACCGCTTCAATTGTATTAAGTAGTGCCAGAGCTCAAGCAGGAGAAAGATTACGTTTTTTAGTGACAATAGCTTTGATCGTGTACCTGACAAATATAGCTTGTTTGTAGACAAGAAAACTTCCCTTACAGTACGGTGTAGTCCTCCGAGCACTTAATTTGCAACAGCAATGAAATAAGACAGTGAACCTTAGCAGTCACTGGTTTGCCTGATCCAGCACCCTGTCCAGTGTAGACGCAGCTCTCATCTGGTTCAACATTTGCTTTCCAGATAGTGCCCCCAAAAGCGCATTCTTTTCCAGACTGACGGTTTAGCTCGGTCTTCATGCTAAAGTCTGTAAATGAGGAGAAAATCCCTTTGTGGTCTGAGTTTTAAGACTGATGCCAGAGGAAAACAAAATGTTCCTGTTACGGAGAAAATTTGCTTGTTCTCCTGGCAGCAACTGATGTTCTGTCTCAGCCACTTGGATCAGAGAGAAATGCTTATGGGCGGTCTTCAGTGAATGTTCGTCTGACCTGGAGCCCTGTGAACTCTTAGTCTAACCGTGGTGTCTCTTCCATGTTCTAGGGTGGGACCTTGGCTACCCATTTCCTCAGGAAACCTAAGCCACTTTTTGGACTCTGTTCCTTGTGGTGGCCTAGCTAATCTTTATTTTGTAATAGGTATTTTTACAGCAGCTAGCACTAGGAGGCGCTGGTCCTGACTGAGGCCTCCCAGAACCACTGTAAAATGAATAATAAGCTTTGTGAGATGTTGGAGGTGACTCCACAGTTCCAGTTGCATTGAGATCCCTGTTTTCACACAACAGGGACTGAATTTAGTGTCGAAATTTGGCAAAAGGGAGAACTGATCTTTTTCCATGAAAAATATTTACTAGTTTTTTAGAGAGGAAACCTTTTAAAATATTCCCTTGCTGAAGTATTGCTCTGTTTGCCTTGAAGTTTGGGCTTCCTATAGCTACACCAACATGGTTCTTCCGCTCCAAACTACTTCTCTCTTTCTCATAATACCTTGGACATAAGCCACTTGTCAGACTTTAAAAGGAAACTGAGTTACTGCCTTTGTTCAGAATTGCTGTCCTGAGCTGTACAAAGGTTAGCTGTGGACGTGCTCGTGGTCATCAGCTACTTTTCTTCTTGGCAAATCACCGTTTTCTCTGTTAGTCTCACATGATTCATTTTGGCTGTATTTGAAAAACATTTCTTGTGAATGTTTGCCTGAAATTTCAACCAAAAATTCAGCCTTTGGCCGTTGAAGCACTGCATGTTTTGGACGAATAAATTGGGTAGATTTGTTATCTAAGGCATACTTGTATTCCTTTCCATAGCCAGGGATAAAAGCAAGGTTTAATAAAACCCCAACATCGTCTTCCTTTATTCTTGTGGAATGAGCCTGCTGTTTAATTATGTCACAAGTGGGTAGGCAATAGTCTTGATAGGATCATTTAACGTGTTAAACAGCAGGACAGAACTATATAATTGATTCTTCATTTGTCGTTTTACGGTCAGATCTGTGGTTAAAACTGAACAAAGACCTTCTTGGGCAGCAGGGCCCTAAATACATTCAGTGATCTTGCTCGTTCTGCATTTATGCCCTTTTACTCTAGATTGGCTTTCACTTCCCCAGGGATGTGCTGTTTAATGGATACAGTGCTTTACTTTGAAGACCCTTCTAATGCATTTCATGGACACTCTCACAATAAGATGTCGGCTCAGGCACTGTCGAGGGATCTCTGTCGAATACTTCGGAGAAGAGAGCTTCATAAAAGGGAAGAATTACAATGCAGTTACTAAAAGCCCGGACGTCAGATTATGTCGTCTGTTGTTAACGGTTGGCGTTTGGAGTGCGTTTGGTCTGTGGCAGCTATGACGTGGTATGAGTGTTGGTGAACAGCTTCTAAAGAGAAGATCTCAGAAACGAAGGGCCAGCCAGCCGTGTGCTGGGATCGCTGTGAGGTGCAGCAGTCCAGAGGAGCAGTGGAATCTGGTCTGCTGTATGGAGCTTTTTGATGTATAGGACAGAGTACATCTGCTCTACGTTCTTTCCTGGGGCAGATCTGCCCTTCAGGCTGGTGGGGAGGGAGGGAAAGGAAGCAGGATGGCTGCCTCTCGACCCCTTTTTGAGGTGCTGGGCATCCTCATACCACTACACAGGGACGAGCTCTTGCACTCTCTTGAGTAGGGACTGCAGTTGTGCCTGACTCTTAGCAGGGCCCGCAAGGGACGGGGTGTAAGGGGGCGTTCTCTGTGCTCCTGCACAAGGGCCGGGCACGGTCCGGCTCTGAACTTGGCTAGGACTGTGTATGGCTCAAAATGGAAAACTTCACAATGCAATAAAAAGCGTTGAAAGGCTCAAATCCTGCCAGTGACTTGCTTGAAGCCGTGACCCTGCCGGGTGCATCAGATTTTTCAGGATCAGGGGTAAGCAATTACAATTAAAGAAGTGGGGGTGGGTGGGTGAGGGGGGGATCCAGTTTCTGGCAGAACATGTTGGTAAAAGTTGCTCAGTCATCTTGTCCCATTGGGTCCTTAGCAGAGCGCTGGAAGGCAGCTTTATAAGGAGAGCCCAGCATCACGGTATTGTCACGACTGCAGGACACCCCCTAGCCAGAGCCTAGTAGGAAGGACTGGAGGGAGGAATGCGAGTAAGAAACCTGGTGTCTGGCCCCTGCTCTTTGGAAAAGAGGCAGCTACTGGCATTGCTGCGAGGCAGCTGTCCCCAGGCGCTGCTCAGGGGCTCCATGGGTCATATCCGATTCTGGGTAGTCGATGTTTAGCGCGTGCTGAACCTTTCCCCAATCCCCGTGTAACCACTGGCTGCCAGAAGGCAGAACGCCACCTCTGTCCTCCCTCCCCCCCCAACCATCTAAGAACCTTCTTTCTGGCTGGGGAGAGGTGGAAGGATCTGTGCTCTTCTTGGCACCGAAAGGGGCTCCCTGCTGCTGGGCCCCTGGCCAGCTCTTCTAGCTGTTGCGAGTGGGGCATCTCTACTGCTTTACCTCTCCCAGCCTCGCTTTTCTCCCACGTGCAGGCAGGCCCAGTGCCGCCTGCTGCTCAGAGCTTTGCCAAGAGGCAGCAGTGTGTAACGGGACGTGATTGCTGTCTGTCTGGGTAGCAGCTGCAAGACTCATCCTGGTCTTGGCGGTTTCACTGATCTGTGCTAGGGCTGTCTGAGAGCAGCCCGGCGTCTCCTCCACCAGGTTCTGTGCGTGTCCCGCAGGGCTACACGGCGGCAGGAATTGGTGGCTTGTGTGTCCTTGCAGGGCAGGTGGCTGAATGGATCTGTCGGGCCTGGGTATCGTTGTTGAAGAGACCTGGGAGATCGGGTGCTAATGTGCTTTTATAACTGTGCACCTGGGCTCTTAGCACAGAGTTTCACCCCTCTTGGGGCGAGTGGTCTGGGCCGAGCGGGCGGTGGGGAAGGGTTTGGGGGGGCCGCTGTCCCCCTGCAGCTGGGGATGGCTGTGCTTGGCAGGGCCATGCTTTCTCTGAAAACTGCAGCAAGGCCCATTCTGTGCTGTCCTCTCCTCCTGCTCCCCAGCACTTCGGAGGCACCTGAGCAGAGCTGTGCCTCCTGATGACTCTTCCAAGGCGGCGCATCTCCTTCTGTGCAGCTGGGCCCCCGGGAGCAGTGAGCTGAGCCCTCCAGCTGGGTGACCCACCTCTCGCAGCTGTGTGAAGGAACATACTCTGCAGGCTGCTCACTACAATTGGCAAAGCAGGACTCTTACAGAGCCCAGAGGGGAGGGTCCAAGTATGGCCCATGACTCAGACAGTGTGCTAATGCAGTTATACAAGGACAGCATGCAGAGGAGCGCGTGTGTCACCTTATCAGAGGGATAAGTGAACACTAATTATAGTGTTAATCTAATCCACTCTGAGATTTTGTCCAGTTATGTCTGTTGTGACAGTATTTTTTTGAGCACCAAATTAAATTAGTCTCTATTTCAACTCCTGATTTCAATTAGCAGGGACTCAAGATGACACATAATTGATTAAACAAAGATCAGTTTGAAATATGATAAATTTAGACCCAGTCAAAGATTACATGTCCCAAACCGAACTGCACTGCGAAATGTCTGTAAAATTCATGCTATCCTGAAAGAACAAAAATGAATCCCCATCCCTCCAAACATCAGCTGGCAAGGCAGAGGGTGCTGGGGCTTGGGGTTTCTCCTCTGTCTCTGACAGTGCACTGCTGACAGAACAGGGCATTGGGCATGTGTGCCATTAATGGTGTTTGCACATCACACCATCCCACAGCTCTGTGTCTGATTGTGCTCTCCTGGTCCCCTTGTTAAAATTCAACCCCCCAAGTGAAGGAAGGCTTGGGGTGCACTTCACCCCCTCCAGACGCTGGGTAATCAACATCCCAGCCAGAGATGACTTATCCCCAGAATCTAGTGCTGAAAAGAAAATGTTTTGGCCTTTGGAAAGGATCAGATTGTGCCGGGAGTTGAATATTTTCAGACATGTCTGTGGGAAGGGTATTCTCCACCTCCCCCAAAGCCCATTTCAAATTACACAAGCTGAACTCACTGCTATGCCATTAACATAGTCTGTATGTCTTTCAACTTGCAGAATGGCTCCAATATGCATAATGCGTGTCTGTTGTTTCAAGGTTGCATAGAGGCCAAGTTGTGGTCATTTTTCATTTGCTGCATGTATTAAAAATAAATAAATAAATAAAAATCCCATTTGGCTGTATGTAAAATGCAGCACTGTCCTATGCCCAGACATGTTCCTTTTCTAGAAAGGCTTCATTCTGCTTCTGCGTCAGTTTCACTCTAGCATTCAGCCTTTCCTAGTTAAGCCATATGCTTTCCCATTCTTCTCAATATCTCTTAATACAGCTGTGCTCCATCTTTAAGAATATGTAAAACCATAGTTAATAAAAATGCTTTTGTTTTAACTACAAGCAGTCTCCCCTTCTGATGTTACTTCATTTCCAAAGTGTGTTCTGTCAGCCCTTAGAATTCTAATGAGCCTGGTATGCGCTGTACCCAGCATGTATCACCCTTTTTCCACGTGTCATCTGTTTGCTAGGCTAATTCAAACTGGAACTAAGGTGCAATTTTTTAAATCAGTGAGATGGTAATTAACCATTGACATGGCTTCCGAGGTCACGGGGTGAGTTCTCCAGCACCAAGGAGCCTCCACGTCAGAAGTGGATGAGTTAGCGCAGGCAGACGTGCTGGGCCTGATGCAAGCTGCACTAGGGGAATTTCTCTGGTGGCTGGCCTTTGCCATGCAAGAGGCCAGACCCTTTGAGGTACAACAGGGTCCCTTCCACGCAGGTCCCACCATCCTTCCTAGTACTCAGGAAGCGTAATACTTTTGTCACGTGTATAACCGTGGTGCTGTGGTGCCCCAGTCGTCGGCCTGGGCCCCGCTGTGTCAGGAGCTTGGACACAGAGCAAAGGGACACACTCTGCCCCAAAGAGCTCGATAAACCCTTTGGCAGGCTGCTGACTTCCCATTTGCCAGTCCGCTGAGTACTGCTCCAACTGTCCCCTCCTGCAACACTGTGAAGCACGTTGTGTTTAGCTATGGCGGTTCTGCAACCCATCCCTCTCCTGCAGCAGAGTATGCTGGCCTTTCCCCTGACCTCTCAGGCCAGATCCGAACCGTTTCCATTCAGCACCCACTGTCACCCTGCTCAAACCTCTGACAGCCAGGGATTCCTTTCGTATGCGCCGCACTTCTCCATTGTGTCTGCCCTTGCTGTTGGTGTGATCGGCCAGGGGCCCACCTGTCTGGGCAGCCAGACCCTGCAGGTAGGTGTTGCTGCAGAAGATTGGCAAAGCAGGAGCCAGGTGTGAAGCAGTGATTCAGGGTGCTGGTTTGAAATTCTGCTAATCCTGAGGGCCGGCAGCTTTTCATTTAGCCTTTCCGCTAATTTTCTCCTCCAAACTAGAAATTGGAAGAAGTACGAAAGGAGAGCTGCCTCCTGGGGAACTTCTGTTTCTCCCCGGAATTCAGGGCGTTAAAGTCTGAGCAGGGGCAGGACGGTGCTAATCCCAGGGGCCACCCTTGCCACCTGGAATGAGAGCTTTGCCATTAGTACAGAGGGCACAGAGTGGCCAGTGACACTGTGGACAGGGAGGCTAATGCTGGAGGGTTTTGCATTGCATGGTGCTCTGGATGCACATCTAGCATTCTGTGAGCTGTGCAGCCGCTAGGTTTGTACAGAGCCTTGCGCAGTGGGTCCTGGTCCATGCCCAGGGCTCCTAAGCACGGCCACGACACAGAGTGGGCTTCTAGAAAAGCGATTCCTTTGTTTCAGCCTTCTGCAAAATTCCTTGTGGATGGGAGAGTCTCGGCATAGCCAGTGTCTTCCCATGCTGTGGCCTGTAACGTTATTTGCCTGGCTTGGGAAGTGCAGTACTGCGACAGGCACTTCCAGCTTAGGGGGACTCAAAATAGACGTCCTAGTACAACATCTGCCGTACATCTCTCTTCAGCTCAGGAAAAGCTTGGCCCTGTGGCCAGTGAGAAGCTTGCTAGCCTAGGAACAGGGGGACAGGGATAGGCAGGGAGTCAGAAAGTTCAGCAAGACAGGAAGTCCGTCCAGTGTCCAAATCTGCCTCTGACACATCAGTCACTCAGGGTGCGCAAAGCCAACAAGAGCAAGCGCAAGGAGCTGAATCTCTTAGCTAAGCAGGGATGGGTCTCGCCAGCGACTGCTGAAGTGGGGCTGATTCAGCTGGAGGCACACGTCCCTCTGAATCCGGACCCATGAGGTGCCCCGGCAGGGCCCTGGGGCTCGCTGAATGCAGCCCTGAGCACTTTGGGGTCCTTGGCATCCAGGAGGCTGGGAGAGTGGGAAAGCTTAGCCCAAGTGACGGGCCTCAAAGAAAACCTGGGAAAATAGTATTTTCTTCCCACCGCTGGCTTTCTAGCCATACGTTGTTCTGCTCGTGTCCTGCCCGGTGTGGCTGGCAGAGATGGGCTGGCACACCTCGCTCGAGGCTGCTGTTTGGAGGGTGGAGTGATTTCGCTATGTAATATTTTAAGCACTTTGTGGCCCTGTATAATGGAGTGGAGAATGTAATTGCTGTGTAGGGTGTGGTTTGCCTTCTCGCCCCCCATCACAAAGATACTTTCAAGGGACTGCTGAGTGCCTTTTGGTTCCTAAGCCAGCTCTCACCAAGCATTATTGCGAGAGCTCAAATCGCCCCAAGAACTGCTCCCATGGCTTACTAAAATGAAGCACTTCCCTTCCCCTTCCTTCCTTTTCTGGACCTCCCCTTCTGTGTGTTTCGTTCGCTTCCTCCTCCTTGCCAGGTGTGCCGCCTTCCTCTCTCTGCTCTCACTGTTGCTGTCTCCTTTGTCTGTTTTCGTAGGTCTGCGTGAGACCTCACTTCTGGTTGTGGTGGTGGGTTTTCTCCCAGGATCCTCGGCGCGCTCGTGCTTCCTTCAGTCCCCTCTGGCTGCAGGTGGCGGGGTGTGACTCCCATCACAGCCCAGTGCTTGCTGTGAATTCACTGGACCAGAGGGAGTCACTAAAGAGCAGTGCAGTGCTGCTTCCCCTCCCGCGCAGACTGATGCTGTCTCTTCTCCCCCCCCCCCCCCGCCGAGAGAATCTGATTCCCAACGAATGTCCTACTTCTGCTGCCTCTCCATCAGCTGTGAAACTCCCTCCATGTTTCCTCAGTTGTCCTTTCTCTCTCTCTTCTGTATGCATTTCCCCTTTCCTTCCCAGTCTGGAAGGAAAGGGGAAATGCCTACAGCCCTGTACCCGCTGCTTCACTGGGCAAGGAGAGCAGTAGGAGAGTTAAACTAGCTCAGTTCTGGGGGAGGGATTGTTCAGCTCTGATCTTGGTGGCTGGGGGAAGCTGTGTGTCCAGGGGCAGGAGGTAGGGTTAAAGTCATCTCTTTCTTCTGTAGAACCTCAGAGTTACAAACTGAGAAGTCAACCACACACCTCATTTGGAACCGGAAGTGTCCAATCAGGAAGCAGCAGAGACCGAAGGGAGGACACGAGAGGGGGGGGTGACGGGGGGGGGGGTGAAGCAGAAACGCGGCAGGACTATGTTAAACGTAAACTACTAAAAAATAAAGGGAAAGATAAAGATTTGAAAGGTAAAGAAACTTTCTTTCATTTAAATTAAGAAGGTTAAAAGCAGCATTTTTCGTCTGCATAGTAAAGTTTCAAAGCTGTATTAAGCCAATGTTCAGTTGTAAACCTTTAAAGAACAACCATAATATTTTGTTCAGAGCTATGAACAACCCCGTTCCCTAGCTGTTCGTAACTCCTAGGTTCTACTGCACTTCACTTGTATTGTCTGCAGAAGCAGACTGCTTGCTTGTCACACTAGCACCAAATGCCCTGCCGTCCACCTACCAGGAGCAACGTCGTGAAACTAACTGAGATCACAGTAGCTTCAGACTGGTGCTGCTACTGTCCCCTCTCCCTATGGAGACGTGCTAGGAGAACTAGCAGGATCACGCTGCAAGATAGCTTGCAAATGTTGGGAGTGCTGGGAAAGCAGCATTCCCATGGACCTGTACCTACTGTAAACCAACCCCTGGACGCCAGTTCCCCTTGTAACTCCAGAGGACGTTTTTTGTTTGAGCATGTAACTTCATGCAGCGCAGCAACTGTAGGCATTTCAGATTGCGGTGAGTCAGTCCTTGCAAAATACTTAATCCTTTTAGGCGGGTGATTTCTGGCGCATCTCTGCTGCTGCTGGTACAGAAGAAATGATAGGGTGTAATTACTTTCCTCTTTATTAGGTCTCAGTCCTTACTGGAGGTGGTTTGTGACTGGGTCTGTTTCATGAAGATGCATTCAGAAATGAGGATATTGGACCTAGCAAAACAAACCTGTAATCTATAGACCTAGGGTAGGCAACCTATGGCACATGATTTTCAGTGGCACTCATGCCGTCCGGGTCCTGGCCACTGGTCCGGGGGGCTCTGCATTTTAATTTAATTTAATTTTAAATGAAGCTTCTTAAACATTTAAAAAACCTTATTTACTTTACATACAACAATAGTTTAGTTATGCATTATAGACTTCTAGAAAGAGACCTTCTAAAAACATTAAAATGTATTATTGGCACGCAGAACCTTAAATTAGAGTGAATAAATGAAGACTCGGCACAGCACTTCTGAAAAGTTGCCGACTAGGCTGACCAGACAGCAAATGTGAAAAATCGGGACGGGGGTGGGGGGTAATAGGAGCCTGTATAAGAAAAAGACCCAAAAATCGGGACTGTCCCTATAAAATTGGGACATCTGGTCACCCTATTGCCAACCCCTGCCATAGACACTTCACATTAGCAGCTATCTGTGGCTGGAAGTAGATCAGTTTGAGGTGTGCTTGCTAGCTGAAGCTGACTCTGAGAAGAGGGAAATAGCTGCCCGTGGTGGAGAAGGAAGAGCCACGTTCCCCTTTAAACTTTGGATAGCAGGCACTACGTTTTAAACATTTTGGGCCCAATCTTGTAATCCTTGCTTGGGTTAATCTCTCGCTCAGTCCAGTGGGACTCTGTCCTGAGTAAGGACTGCAGGATTGACCCTTGATTGTGGGAAGAAGCAGCAAAATTTTGGGGCACATTTCAAACGTCATCAATTCAGATGCTCGCCTTTAGAATAGAGGCCAGACTTAAAGAGCATTTCAGGGCCAGATCCGGAGCCCCCAGAAATCAGTAGGAAGGATCAAGCCCCTGGGAGATAATGGTGACATTTGGATATCTGATATTTGTATCACAGCTTCCCGAGTAGCATGAATTGCCTATAGGACAGCAATTGCATAGCCAATGTAAACAAGCTGTATAGTAGTCACGCTGGCTAAGTGAGGTCTGGAAAGCCATTCAGAGATGTCAGCAGAGATGTCATGGAGGTGCCCGCTCTGATTCAGTAATTACGTGTTTGGGGACATGGATTGACGGAGGAGAGACAGCAGCTCAGAACTATTGGACAAAGTCCTTTTGTCCTTCTGACCCTGCTTTTTTTGTTGGTCCTTGCTCCATTTTAGAAATCTGGCTACAGCTTTCATTTGGAAATGGTTTGAAAAAGGGAAAAAAGTGTGCTGGAGAAGGCAGGTCTTACTACACTATTCCCCCGTTGTTGCGAAATAGAAAGGGAAGGCTAACAAAACAGGATTCCTTCCTTTTTATTACCTCGTATGCATGCAAGGTAAGACATGACTGAAAAGATTCCAGGGCTGCATCAAAGCAAACCCTGCCTTCTCTTTAACTATAGCTACAAAGACCATGTGTCTGATGTGAAATTACAGGCAGCTGACAAAATGGTGTCCTTGTCTACGCTGAGTGCTTAACATCATGTTGAGTTAACGTGAGTTCTAACCCTGTAACTTTCCAGTGTTGCCAGGGTCAAAATGAGGGAGGAGCATATTCTTCATACAAAGTCGAGCATATCAGACAGCAGTTTACTGATGCTTAGTTGTGGCAAGTGGCACTTGAAATGCTTTGCAATTTTTGTGGAAGGTTGAGTTTTTTCAGTCAGCAATTGGCACTGTTTTTTCTATATGATGATACTGTGCTTTTCTTCTTCGAGTGATGGTCCCTACTGTATTCCACTGTGGGTTACGCATACTCATCACGCGCTTGGAGCCAGAGAATTTGAAACTAGTGTGTTGGTCTGCACATGTGTCTGGGCTCACCTTGTGCCTCCAAATGGAGGGGTGGGGAGGAAAGGATGGGAAAGACTGACCGTGTCTCCAGTTCCTTCTCACTGCCACACGATCCAGGTCGGAACCTGCACTGTCCATAGCTTTTGGCTTCGGCCTACAAAATAAGAACTAGGTTTCACTTGTAAATAGTTCTTGCATGACATCCCTTATTACCAATCCGCCTCCCAGGGTTTCCTGATCCAGTGGAGTGGTAAGATCAAGCACCACATCCGTTTCACCTCCGGGCTTGGTATTTGAATGGGCATCGTCCTTAGAACATTCATGCTCCACGGCCACGCGAAACATCTTCTCTAATTGTAGGAAGGACTCTACTAGAAGATGTTACCTAGCTACATAAAAGTGCTTTTCTTCTTGGGCACAGCAAAGGAGCATTCTCCCAGAAACTGCAGCTATTCCTTTCATGTTGAACTATATCCTCTCTGAAGACATCCAGGCCTGTCCATCAGCTCCTTGCAAGTCCACTTGGTGGTAATCAGTGCATACCATCCACCTTCTCAGGTCTACTTGGTTTTCATGCATCTACTGAGAATCAGATTCTGGAAGGACCTAGTCCAGAGCCTTCCCGCTACTCCCTAGTGGGACCTGAACCTTGTTCTCTCAGTGCTCACAATGCCCCCCATTCGAACCTTTAGCTTCTTGCACCATGTCCTTTTTCTTTTTCTTTTTTTTCCTGTGAAGGTCACTTTTCTCATAGCCATCACATCTTCAGCTGGATGGATTGGTGAACGTGGAACGATGCTGGCAGATCCTCCTTATTCTGTATTCCAGAAGGATAAGGTTTCTTTGTGTCTACACCTCAAATTCATCCCCAGAGTAATTTCAGAATTTCACTGTAACCAATCGATTTCACTTACCTGTGTTCTTCCCAAAACCTCTCACTTCCGCAGAAGAAGGAAGACTCCTCTTCCTTGATGTTTGACAGGGCTTGGCCCTTTACGGCAAAGAACAAAATTAGCCAGGAAATCCCTAAGACCGCTCGTTGCTATAGCAGAAAGAATTAGGGGGTATGCCATCTCCACTCAGAGAATCTCCAAATGGATCTCTGGCTGCATTCTACTCTATCAACCCACCCCTTGCCACCCTCCCGTGGGATGAGCTCATTCCACAAGAGTGCAAGAAATATGGCATCACTTCAAGATCAGCCCCTCCTGGATCTCTCTAAAGAGGCCATGTGGAGCTTCTCTCACTTTTGTGAGACTCAGGTACAGGACACCTCTGACGCTTCTGCTCGACTCTAAATCCTCACACCCACCTCCTACCTAAGTGCTACTTGTTAGTCACCCAGAATGGCATACAATAGTGACCATCTCTCGAAGAAAAGAAAGTTACTGACCTGTAACTGGAGGCTCTCTGAGCTGCTTGGTCCCTCTCTGTATTCTGCTACCTGCCCTCCTTCCCCTCTGCTTTGGAGCATCTCTGATTTGCAGTGGAGAAGGAACTGGAATGGTTGCCAGTCTGCCCTGCCCTTTATCCCCTTGGATGGAGGCAATGAGGCAGTCAGGGCGTGGGCACGGACCAACAGACGCTACTTTCAAATTCCCTGGCTTTGGGCGCATGGGGAGCATGCAGAACCCACACTGGAATACAGAGAGAGGACCACACCTCCGAAGAAGCTTCAGTTGCAGGTCAGTAACGTCCTCTTCTAATGCTTTAAGAGATATTGCTGCTGCTTTGGTTGACACTTGCCAGTTTATTAGTTTTAGATAAAATGTTTTCAGTGTTGTCTTTTTATTTTCATAATTACATCCATACAGCTCACTAGAGGTTAAAAATGGTTTTTATTTTCAGAATGCAGGCTGTCTACTTGCTCTGGAAGCTTGGAATTAACTTTCACCTTTGCTAAGACTTCTTGAAAACTAAGTCTCTTGCTCCAGTGAAAAATTTCCAATATGTCCTGTGTTTTTGCTTCTTAAATCATGGCCTGATAAACCCGATCTAGCAAAGCACTTTTATGTGTACTCAGCTCTGAAGTCAGTGGGACTTAAACACATGTTTGTCAGTTTGCTGAATTGAGGCCATAAATTAAACTTGAGAGAAGTTGCACTCAGATCCTTGATCATATTACACTTGTTCCAGGGTCCTAAAATAAACCCACTTTTGGGTAGCTAATTCTAGTTTACGAAATATTTTGGCATACTTTGTTGTGACAATCTGCTGGGGTTCCCAGAATTGTGAGTTCCTGTAACCACTCTCAGCCTCAGCAAATGAGTTTTACTATGTTAAGCTGTGTGATAATCCCTTGACGCACCAGCCTGTCTGCCTGGCCAGCAAACTCTTCAGGATTCTGCCAGTCCAAACCTTGCCTTGCATTAACCGTGAACCCCAACACCCGAGTTCCTCGTCTCCCTGCAGTGTCTAGCCCTATCATTGAACACTTAAAGAAGTTATTAAGCTTGTTGCTCCTTTAAAAAGACAATACGCTGCAGCCTGTTATCTTAACTGGGGTTAACACCTCCTTCCCTTCAATCAGTGCACTGAACTGGTTCATAGTAAAAGTAAAACAGTTTATTTAACAAAAGTACATAGGTGTAAATGATACTGAGGATAAGGAGTAAAGATGGAAAGGAGCAAACAAAAGTAAAAATATGCTTCTAAATCTAAAACCTGATTCAACAAACTAGAGTCTCTTCTTTGAAGAAGGGTTTCTCACCATGTCTCCCTTTCCAGCCTGTCTGGGCAGGACCCTTCACTGATCTCCAAGTACTTGGTTCCTTTGTACTTTCAGGTGAAAGATGTCAAAATGGCTTTTTTCCTCTCACCTTGTATCGTCCCAAAAAGTGCATTGACCCTGCTTCAAGAGGCAGGAAGGCTTCCTGGGGCGCAGTCTCCATCCCACGTGGATTGGTCGTCTTTTCTCACTTGCTATCCTGATGGCTTTGTTGATCTTGCATGTAAATGTACCTTCATTGTCTCTGCCTGACGACAAGGTTGGTCAGACAAGTGAATACACATTCCTTTGTCTAGGGCAGACTGGCTCATTCATTACCAAACACCATTTTCAGAACATAATTGTAGCACACATTTGTAACTGTTCGTGTACACCCTGCACGTACACCACATGATGATTTTCAGAACCAGCATGTTCCTGTTAGTATAATACCGTACATGGCACGGTATAGATACAGATTAGGACAGTGTTAGGTGTAGTGAGCATGCCAGGCCTGACAAAAGTTGATGACAGAGTAGCGAGCCACCAGTGGTCCTTTGTGTCACACGTATAACTTGGTTCAAAACTTTTTTTCCTTGCCCGTTAGGCCCTGATTCTGCAGTCAAACCAAACTTAGATAACAAAACACAATGATTCTTGTAAGCGTCACTTTAAGTATCTGAGCAGTCTTGTTGACCTCAGCGGGACTGCGCTTTAAATTGATATCTCTGTAGTTGCTGAGATTTTTTCAAAGCCACCTACGGGATTTGGAAGCTGTTCTCATTCAAATGAATAGGAACAGGGTATCCAGAACTTTGAAAAATCCCACTCAGCATGTGCAGATTGGGCCTTAATGGGGCTAGTTCTGCGAATACACATGCATATAACTCAACTCATGTGAGCATAGTTATTAGGCTGTTGGTGTCTGCTTTACCTGTGTTTTCAAGAGTACAGGCTACTTCCAAGAATCTAAAAATAGATATAGATGCTAACAAAGTATCAGCTGCAGTAGACTTGTGAATAGTTCCTCTAAAGCCACTGGCTGGCCTAATGGATAGGGCACTGGAGCGAGACATGGCAGTCCTGGGTTCTATCCCCGTCTCTGCTACTGACCTACTGGGGAACCTTGGGCAAGTGACTGCCTCTCCCCGTGCCTCAGTTTCCCCATCTGTACAATGGCAATAATGATACTCACCTCCTTTGTAAAGTGCTTTCAGATCTGCTGATACACTCTGAAGTGCTTTGCTATATTGGGGCCTAAAAAGCATTTAGTGGCATATATTAAGGTGGCCTTCCCATGTGGGCTGCAGTAGTGCAAATTCCCACAATTTCACATTTTCTGTAAAGCCCTCAAAATATTTGTTCTTTAGACACAAGCCAGAATTTGGTCTCCTAAGCCACTTTCTTCAACTGATGCCTCTGTATAAAGAAGTTAAAATAACTCTGAATTTATAGCAAGCTCGAGAAAGTAGTAGAGGAGGAAGGGACCAGCACAAGGAGGAAGGAAGGTTGGAGCACAAGGTGTGTAGGTTGCTAGCTGTAGCAATTGCCTTAGCAAATACAGCACTCCCCTCGTTCAGAGACCATCTGTCGGGAAGGCTGCAGACCTATCAGGAACTGAAGCAAGTGCGACACTTTGCAGGCAGTGGGTCACAGAAGCATTGGGGACATGGAAAGAGGGATTTTCTTACCTCTCTCTTGAAAGAAACATATGTGCTAACATCAGAAGCTGAGGATTGTTGGTTTAAATACTTATAACAATGTGCAGCCCTTGAGTTCGAACATGCTTTAGGTTTGATTTTTTTTATATAGCTGATAGTTGATTAAATGGTTTTGTTTCCAGAACTAGCTACGGCGAATCTGCTTGTCCTTTCAAAGCCCCCAGGGTTCTGGAGTAGATCTTCAGCTTATAACTTAGTCTCTTGTTTTTCAGTTAGCAGGGGCTGAAAGTATGACCCGGAGTGGGGAAGGGAGAGCAGCTTGCATTGCTATGTAGCTATCTGCTGGCTATATGGCATCTGAAGGGATGCCCAGTGTGATGCCCTTGAGGGGGCTGAGAGCTGGGGAAGAGATCTCAGTGTTGACATGGGATCCCATCTGGGGGAGAGAACATTATTCTAGACATTCAGCTTCTTCACTGAATTTCCTGATGCATGAGCTGTATCTGATTCTACTGTAGAGCTTGGGTATTCAGCCATCGGTGGCCAGGCTCTGGCAGTAGCAGTTCCACCCCAAGTACGGACAAGGAAGACAGTTTATCCTACCTGAACCCAGAAAAAGTCTCACGTGCAAATCTCGGCTTTCCTCCTCTGCACCTGGGGCTTACACTGAGCAGCTACACCAGCAGCTGAATCGGAGCTGGAGCTAGTACAGACAAGAGCTTTGAGCGACTCCAAATAACTGGAGTACGTGGATCATGCAATGAATCATTTCAGCTTTACTTCCTATTTTTCTTGGAGCAACACAGCAAAGAAGCACAAGAAAGAATGTTACTTTTATCGCTGAATTCCAGGCAAAATCAGGTACTGGGGTGTGGTTTGTCTCTCCTTCCCCACTTTATGCCCCCGCCGTGTGTTGTTCAAATGAGTAAACTGCAGCTTTCGCAGTGAGAGGTACCAAAACAACGTTGTACTTACAGGCACATACAGAAATCTCACTGGTAGGTGTGCATGGCTCTCCCTCTGAGAAAGATGCCCTTAAAAATAAACTTGTGCACAAGATCTCAAACATTCCAAAAGCACAGTACATTCAAGAGTGCTTGGTATTGAGAGCTTCACACTAAGAGATGTAATCCGCATTGTGAATTGTGAGAAATTACTCCCATCTCTGTTGATCTGAGGGGATACTCTCAGCCGTTTGACTCTGGCATGGGAAGGTAGATCTCCTGCATTGTCTGTTGGAAGAACCTTCTTTCACACTTGCATTTTTTTAAAAACGCCACATTTGAAATGTGTTGTTTTAAATTAACATGAATATTTCAGGCAGTTTTGGTAATATGTGCCTGTGGGCATAATGGAGTGTTTATTTAAAAAGAACAGGAGTACTTGTGGCACCTTAGAAACTAACACATTTATTTGAGCATAAGCTTTCGTGGGCTACAGCCCACTTCTTCGGATGCATAGAATGGAACATGTAGTAAGGAGATATATATATACACATACAGAGAACATGAAAAAAGGTGGGAGTTGCCCTACCAACTCTAAGAGGCTAATTGATTAAGATGAGCAGTTATCAGCAGGAGAAAAAAAAAAGTTTGTAGTGATAATGACAAGGAAGTGTGAGGATACTTAACATGGGGCAGTAGATTCAATGTGTGTAATGGCTCAGCCATTCCCAGTCTCTATTCAAGCCTAAATTGATGATATCTAGTTTGCATATTAATTCAAGTTCAGCAGTTTCTCCTTGGAGTCTGTTTTTGAAGCTTTTCTGTTGCAAGATTGCCACCTTTAAGTCTGTTACTGAGTGACCAGAGAGGTTGACGTGTTCTCCTACTGGTTTTTGAATGTTATGATTCCTGATGTCAGATTTGTGTCCATTTATTCTTTTGCATAGAGACTATCTGGTTTGGCCAATGTACAGGAAAGCTTATGCTCAAATTTGTTGTTCTCTAGGGTGCCACAAGTACTCCTGTTCTTTTTGCGGATACAGACTAACATGGCTGCTACTCTTAAACCTGTTTTTTTAAAGGCCTCTTTCAAGGATGTCAAATGTTCTCTTCCTTTAAGGGTTGCAGAGTTGTAAATGAGGGCAGAATTTGGCCACTCTGAAATGGAAGGAGTTTTGTGATGAAGGCAGCAGCTACTGAATAGTGCACAGCAGTTTGGGATGGGAAGTGAAGAATGATACTGTTCAGCTGAAATTTCAGGGAAAACGTAAGGCAGACTGTAATGATTCAGTTGGTTAAAATAATGGCACAAACACCTGTGCAGATGGATGCTGATCAGATTCAGAACCAAGAAGATGGTATCTCACCCAAAGTGCTCACTGTCTCCTTTCCAAGAACTAACCAGCCGCCGCAGCCTGCTCCGCTGGTGAGTTCTAATGGGATCTAAGGCGCTCAGCCCAAGGTGCTGGTAGCTGGTGGGGAGAGGAAACATTACACTGCACTGCTGTGCTAAAAAGCCTTTAAAGTTTTCAGTATGTAGCTTTCCATCACTCCTGCTGTTATATCTACCTATTCGTTGTTCTGTCAGTCGTCTTTCTTGTACTGGTCATGTACTGGTGTCTAATTTTTAAACATCCCTCTTCCAAAAAATATTCCAGTCCAGCATGGTCATAAATGACCGAATGTGTTCCCTCGTGTCATGAAACCAGATTCAACTCTTTCTCCTCCAACCAACTGAAGTTAAGATTAAAATATTTTATAGCAGGTTACCAGTTGTCCAATGGCAATTCCTCTTACCCACCTCCATGTGAATGCATGACTTACCTGTATTTATCTACTGTAATCGTACGGTTGCTCTTTCTCTCATTCATATTGCATTATTTGAATTCTCTCTCTACATTAGATCTAGACAAATCAGGAAAAAGCCCCACCTTTAGGTAACTGAGCACAGAAGGCTTTCAAGAAGACTCGTAATCAGATACGATGATTAGCTAATTAAAAAGTCACCATTTAACAGAATGAAATGTGTATGCTGAGGATATAGAATAATTAAACTGCTGCTTAGAATTGGTTTATGAAAGTGACATTTTGAACAATATATTGGATCAAACAATCACACTAAATATTAGTTTGTCATGATAAAACAAACTAAAAATGCTGCATAGAGGTAAAAAGACCTTTTGATTAGTTGTTTTGCCATCTTTGTCATGCTGAGCTGATAGTGCATGTGGTTAACATTTCCTTTCGTTTTGCCTCCAAACGCCAGAAGCCTCTGGATGGGAGTGAAATCTGAAGTGTTTTTTTGACATCAGCTGTAATTTGACAGCTGCTGCTCCCCTGTTTTAACCAATGAGCTGTCCTAGAGATACTGGCTAAGCTGTCAACCAGCATCAGTTCATTTAGCTTCTGGATGTCTGGAATAGCCTAAAACCAAATTTTTTTTTACTGTACTTAAAAATAACTCTAAAAGATTGCTGGCTACGTTTCATGTCCCCTTCCTGGAAATGGGAAGTAGCAGCAGTGTCTTCGTCAGACTGCCAGCCTCAATGTCCAACTTACTCCTTGCTTCTGCCAACCTTCGAGTTTCCACCGAGCTCCCATCACCATATTATCTGACCATCTTCCACCTAGCAAAACAAGATCGCCATGCACTCTCATGCCTTTCTCTAGTCTTTGGCTAGGATTGCTCAAAAAAGGCTGCTTGAAAGTAGCTGTTTTGGGGGGCGGGAGGAGACTTGTTAATTGAAATCGAATATACGGGTCCAGAGGGTCAAAGGTGTTCCCAGGACCCTGAAACTGTCCAACCTCACAGTGTTAAACAAGGTTTGGGGTTTGTTGTACAGAGAAAAGAGAAGGGCGCTGAGCTGAGCTGGACCTGTTGACATCCAGTTCTGTTTCCTAATGGACACAACGAAGACAGACACACACGTGGGGAGAGTGAAGAACAGCAAAAGGAGAAAATGTAGCTTCTGTCTCTGATGTTGACTCTGACTTGCAGCCTCATTGCTGGATAAACACAGGCGCAGCACATGCTCTTATTAGCTGCTCTGAAACCGGGCAAACTTTTTGTACCAGCGCCAGACTGTTTAGGGCATTGCTTTCGGCTGCCTCTTCCCGGTCACAGGCTTACAGCACGGTTGTGAAATAGAAGCCTTGGCTGGCTAAGCCAGACTCTTACTAGGCAAAAGAAGAGAGCCAGGAAAGAGAAGAAATAGGGCGGGGGAAGGAAAAGGACACACGGGTGATGGCAGAGTAGGCAAAGTCTCACATCCCAGGTGGTGGTTGGGAGTTAGCCAAAGTCAGTGGAGGTGGCAGTGCCAGCTGGGTCCCTCTCTCCGGCGAAGTCTCATCTGGACATCTTTCAGGGAAGGCCCAATGGTGCTATGGTAAATCCTGGCTTGCAGGAATTGGTGAGGGTGGCAGCTGTGATGGTGGGACTGGCACCTTCCCTTTCTTTCATTCAGGAATTGCTGTGTTTGCCTCCTCTTCCTGTTCCCCCTCGCCCGCAGGTCCTTTCTCTTAAGGACTCCAAAGTGGAGTGGTGGGGGAATGGCCTGTCTCCTCATTATTCACCAATTAGGCCTAATTTCTGACGTGCCAATATTGGTTAATTGATTTCTGGCCCCATGCTGCTTGTTTACCAGAATGATCTTCACACAGTCCTGGAATTAATCAGCAGGTGTTTTTTGTTGTTTTGGACTAATTCAGTCTGTCTCCCATTCATGCCTTTTCCCCTCAGCATTTGTTATTGTTATAGGTTACCCTGATGTCGTATGAACTGTCACCACTCTTACAGTTGAGCATACAATTAGGATAAATTTGGAGGCCCTATTATCACAGCTGGTGTGTGTGTAAGAGTTTGTTGTAAATGTTGTGGTGTTTGCTAAGGTGGCAGAGGATTTGGAGCAAGGTTAGATGGCACTACAGTAAAAATCCCGGAGCCCCATTTACACGATGGCTCCACCATTGTTTGCATGACTGGAGCTGCACCTGCGATGAATGATGGGAGTTATTTTTCCTAGCCTAGGTCAGGCTTGAGAAGAGGAGATTGGAATCAGAGAAACTGGCTGTGTGGGTCGGAGAATTCCCTCTTGCATCATTCAGGCAGGCAAGTGCAGCAAACCCTACTGATTGTTACCACTAAGACAACAGAAGCAAATCAGTAGCTTGGGAAAAACTTACGTGCTGTGCTATTTGGCTACCCAAAGTGAGGGCTACGCTTACAAAACTAGCTTTCTAGTAGGTCAAACTAGCAATTAAGAAAGCAGGCCAAAAGGAGAAGACTTCTCCAGAGGAAATTTGTACTCATTCTACAAGATGTATATAATTTATATATGCCGAGAGAAACCATGGATTATTGGAAGAGCTGTATAAAGTAGCTGTAACACAGGCATCATCACATTCTCTCACAAAGCACTGACTGGTGGAGATACTTCCATCATACAATACGACTGTTCTTTGTAGTCTCCCTCTTCCCAGTATTTTTGTTCTGTATTCGTAAATTTGAATGTCCTCTCCGGTGTGAGTACAAGACTGCAGAGGCTGGCAGGGGGAAGGGAGTATGGTTTAGTGGGTTGGTTCTCTAGCTCTTTGGCCCATGGGGCTCTTGCTGATGGACTGTGGGTTGTTGGCTGGTCCTAGGATTCTGTCATTGCTGGTGGTTCTGGGGTGTTGCTAAATTGCATTAAAACAACTAAAAATACCTACTCTTCTAATATTACTCTTCCATGCAAGCAATTGCTGCTATTGCCACAGGGATATTACGTGATCTCAAATGGGAGGGGCAGGTATCCATGAGACAGTCTCTCTCTCTCTGTGTTTACTTATTTTTTCTGTTTTTTTGTTCTATAAAGAAGGTTTAGAAGGGAGTCCTGTGGTTTGATATCCGTGTCCCTGGGTTAGATGTACTTCAGTTTCTGCCTGCATGCGTGGACTCCATGTTGACTAAACAGTGAGCGGAATGGTGACGTCGCAGGTGGTGAAGGCGGGAGTGGTGCGCCAGAGGGTGGATGGGTTTTTACTCAGAATGCGTAACTGTTTTAGCTTACAAGAACAAACGTCTGTCCGACACTTTGGAGAAAAATGCCTACATTAAAGATTCAGTACTTGAGCTAATATATTGGGGATCTCAGTCAACCTTACTGAGCTCCTCCCAGGAGTTCTCCAGCAAAACCTGGGCAGCCCCCACTTGACATACCTGTGAACTGGAAAGTACAAAACAAGAGCAGATAAAACAAACTGAAATAAAACAAGAAACCACCTGATCACCCACCCCGTTCAGCCCCCCTGTAGAAATACCAAAGAAAATAACTCTTTTGCAATCATCTTTTAGATGTGGTTCATGCAGTGAAAAAGGGTGTGATCCCTCTGCTCTGGTGGTTTGAGAGGAGGGGATTGGAAAACAAAGGGGCTGTCTGGAAATGCTACCAGAAAGTGCTGACTCGGCAAGATCCTGACCGGGATGAATTTTTATGATGTGACCTTTCTGACTGGCATAAAAGGAGAAATATCCATGTTTGAATCACAAACAATATCGAAGAAAAATGGCTATTAAAAAGAAGGGCCTGGAAAGAGGTGAATCTGTTTTATAGCCTAGAGCTATTATGGATGTTGGATTGTCGTTGGCTTTTGTTCTAATGGGGTTGCTCTCTGAAAGTGAAAACAAGAGCTTGGTTGATTATCACATTAAATACGGAAACAATCTGAATTAGTTTTACTCAAGACTATTAAAAACAAAAAATACTTGTATTCAAATCTTGCCTGATGTTGACAAATATTCTGTGTAGAAGGGAGTAGTACGCTTGTCTAACTAGCCCAATACATTGCTAATAGCCATGTTATTATAAAGTGCTGCTGTATATGAGCCAACAGCAGTCGGACAGTCACTGAAATGGTCTTGAATTGAAACTGGGGTTCGAAGTAAGACTCCCCTGAGGTTTGGATGTGCAGACAAATAACAAAAAGGCCTTGTAAACAAATGCCGTACGGAATGTTCAAAGTCTTGGTTCGCCCCCTTGCAGGTAGCGTTCTCTGAGATTTGGCGTGCCAGCCCTCTGCACAAACGTTCTCTGCTAAGCTCCCCGAGCGAACAGGAAAGTCATAGGCCAGGGAATGGATGGGAACTCATTCCCTTTACTAAAATCACAGCCTGGCCTCCGCAAGAGGACATCGGCCTTCTGCCAAGCGTAGACAATTGGCTCGTGAGAGCCGGGGTAAGGCCAAGTAGAGATTGTGTCAGAGTCCTTCTCCGTACTGTCATTGGCTAGGTTTGAGGACAGTCTCCCTGCAGACCATCTGGCTCCCTCCCCTGGGCGGTCAAAACAAAATGATTAGCTCCAGTGTTCCCATACTATGTGGGAGGGAGGAAGCTGGCATTAATCACCCTAACCGACTGTATATCGAGTCTGCTCGAGCAACATTTCAACCCAGGGGTTGCAACCCAAAAGTGGGTTTAAATAGATGCCGCTTGTGCTTCCCTGTGTGTTAACACTTTGCGTACCCATAAAGCTATTCGAACATGTAGGTGCCACCGATCAGCCAGTCGAATGCAATGTGCGAACGGTTATGGGAAAGACTGCACTGGGGTGCGGGGATCTTGCGTCCCGGCCCCCCCAGCTGACTGCCTTGGGAAGGGACGTGGTGGGCACTATTGGCTTGCCTGCCTGTTTCTGCCTTGTGCGTGGCAGCCTCTGCTGGTGCCCAGCTGCCTCGCAAGCGGCCCACCGTGCTGCTCGGAGGGCATGTGGTGGCTCTGGCGGGGAGAGGCAGTTTGAGAGAGTAGGAGATGCAGATCTGCAGGCGAGGAAAGCAAGCACAGCCCGGCAGAAGGGAGCTGCCTGGGTATCCCACCCAGCCCCAGCACCGTCCCTGGGGGCCTCTGGGCAACTTTCAGCACCCTGGGCTCATCCCCTACCTTGGGCTGCAGCAGCCCTGAGAGGGAGGGGACCCCCAAGCAGCTCCTTCCGTCTCGGCACAGCTGGTGAGCCCTGGGGGGCAGGAAGGAGGATTATTCCTGCCTCGCAAAGCAGTGGGGGATACCAGAGTCCCAGGGGATGGAATCCCAGAGGAGCGATGGGAAGGGGAGAGTCCCCATGGGGCACCTTTGCAGCCAGTGCACCTGGTGCTCTGCAAGCAGCTGGGCCTCACAGAGCCCCCCCATGTGCCTGTGCAAACTTCGCCCGGCGCGCTGGGTGCTCGTGGTGGGGCCGGGGCTGGCCCTACACACGGTGGCCCTGCCATCCCTGCTGGTAGCACCGTGGGGCTCGCTTCGGGGCCGGGCACACGCGTTTGGCCGTTCCCGAGAAGTCGGCAGAGTTGCGCAGCCAGGCGCGCTGCCCTGCGGGGGCAGTATGGGGCTGCGCTCCGCTGTGGGCTGGGGGGGGCTGCATGCAGCGCCAAGCAGTGGGTGAGGAAGTAAATGGGGAGGCTACAATGCTGGCAGGGTCAGTGACCAGGTTAAGGCTCTGGGCGGGAGGGGGTGACCGTGCTGCGTGGTGGCTAATAACTATTTTAGGACCAAAATACTTGTGTGTTCTCACTTCAGCTGTTCTCTGGGTGGGGACTGGCCATCAATGTTTACAAATGGGTCCTGGTCCGAAAAAGCCACGTGCTGAGCTCATATCGCAGCCCTCTCTCCTGGGGGAGGTTTCACTGTTTGCAGCTGCTGCTTTGCCGCACGAGCGGCCTGGATTCGGACAGTCGCCTCAGAATCCCAGGCTGCGTCCTGTGGGCTCTCTAGACTCGCAACAGGGTGGAAAGGTCATAAACAAGTCAACTTTCCTTAAGGACCCCAGCACGTGGTTCCAAGCTGTCTGTATAAGGGCCATGGGTTTTTAAAGCCAGGAGGAACCAGTGCGAGCCTGTAGCCTGGCCTCCTGTGGAATACAGGCCATAGAATTTTACCCGTTACCCTTGTACCGAGCCCACTTGTGTGTGTGGCTAAAGGAGATCTTCCAGAAAGGCAGCCGATTGAAGACAAGAGATGGAGATACCCCTCCCCCCCCCTTAATAGTTTGTTCAGAGGTTAATCACCCTCCCTGCTAAAGATGTGTGCCTGATTTCTAATTGAATTTGTCTGGGTTCATTTTCCAGCCATGGGTTTTTTGGAAATTAAAAAGCCCTCTTCTCCTCAGAACTCCCTGACCCGAAGAGAATTTGGCCTGGTGGTTTGTTGCATTCTGTTTGCTACCAGGGACATGAACAAAGTTAAAAATGCAGCAAATAGATAAACCCACAGAGGTGAAAGTCACCCTATACCCACCCCATCTCGTACATGGCCTTGAGGCTTTACAGGAAAACTCCTTCAGTGATTTGAACCCACATGCTCTGACACTTGGTCTGCACCTCTGAACAAGAAACTTAAGTGTCCACTAAGCTGTGAGCATGCGTTTGGATGTTGCTGCTTATTGCATTAGGCCTTGTAAATAAAGCGAAAGGGATCCTTGAAGGAGGAAGAATGTGGTGCTCAGAGAGAGAAACCTCTTGTCGATTGTATCCTGGTGTCGGTTGCTTTGATGTGAACTAAATTAAAATGGTGAATTCCAAAGCGGTGACACAGATTGATCTGATTTTCCATTAATTTGATAAGTACATAGTAATTTTTTCTGAGATCAAGTAATTAAAGAAATTATACATAATGGGGTTTTTTAATTGAGGGATAGCGGAGGAGTGACATGCAGGGCTGTTCAACTGGGCAGAGTCCCCCTGTAGCTGCTACCGCACTGGAAGTTCATATTTGAAGGGGTTTTTATCATACATTGATTCGCCAGACTTTCTAAACCCTTGTTCATGTTGGTATGTTTCACGGACTGTGCAGCTCATTAATGGTGTTTACAGGAAAGATGCACTTGAAAATATTCTTGAGCAGCATCCGTCTCTTGACTACCAAAGTCTCTTCCTCTGTCAGTGCTGTATAGAATCATGACCTAACAGTTCATCTCACACTCTAGCTTGTTAAACTTGAGATGGGAATTGTTATAACACAGTTGTCACCGTTACCATGACCGCCGAAGTACCGTGACCACCGGCACGCCTTACATAGATTGTTCAAATGGTAGCTTCCTTGCGACTAAAGGAGGATTAGTGTTTTCTCCTCAGTAATTCCTATAGAAGTCAAACTGGCTGTAGTGAAAAATGATATAGCCCTCTTTCCAGATTGTGGTAAAATGATAGTCACTCGTATTCAGCTGTTTCTTTCCCTGCTTTTATTCATGGGTAGACGGACAGTTATTTTGACTTGTTCTTTAAAATAGGTAAGTGGGCAATCTGTCCTGGATTTGTGCCAAGTTTTTGAGTAAAAATGTGGGGGGGGGGGGAGACACAAGACACAGAAAAGTAAACAGGGTTAAACAAAAGTAAACATCAACGGGCAAAACTGCATTTGTTTTCAAATCTCCTTTTGCTTGATGTATGGAATCTTATCACTGATTGCTCCTCTTTCTGTTCCAGTTTGGTATTGTGTCCATTTGGCAAACTGCTGTCCTGTGTTCCTAAGGAGGCCTAATGTGAAAGCAGGGCTTTCCTTTTTTGTTTATAGGCAATCAGTGCGGCTCTCAGTATTTTGACTAATTGCTGCCGTTGGGAAGAGCAGAGGAAGGCGAATGGTTTGGTTTGAGTAGTTCCCGCATACACCACACACTTCTCAACTTCTTGTGGGGAGTTTCCATTTTTCAACCCCTTTTTTAAAGACGGCCCAATTTTAGTCTGGATGCCTGGCTGTGTCAATCCTAGAGGAATTTCCGGAACAGAATTAATTGCTTAACAGGACACACCAGGAGCTCAGCTCCAGGGTGGGTTATAGAGACGTACGTTAAAATATTAATATGTTAAAATATTAGCAGGTCTCTGAAAACACAATCAGTAAATCAAAAATTAGTTCTATCCACCTGCATTGTGAGAGACACGAGCTTTGATCCAACACCCGGGTTGCTGCTGCTCTGATCTGGTAAAGAATGAGTTTTGCAGAGGCTGAGCCAATAACTAGAATTGAGTTTGGGAATGGAAACCAAAGTGTAGATTGACCCTGGGTCCTTACAGAGTAGGTCTATGCGCTGCGAGGGATGGGGGGCAGGGTGAACCCCAAACCCCAGTAGTAACAAGTCTGAGCCCAACTGACTCGGGCCTGTGTTACGCAGCTAAAAATAGCAGTGTGGGGGTGCCACTCAGGCTCTGAGACCTACCCTCTCACCAGGTTTCGGAGCCCAGGCGCCAGACCGGGCGGGAACATCTATGCTGCTATTTTTAGCCCCATCGAGTGAGCTTGAGTCACTTGACCTGGGCTCTGAGATTTGCTGCCGTGGTTTTTGGTTTTATTGTGTTTTTATTTGCAGCGTAGGTGGATGTACTTGTTGTTAGCTGCATGACACTGATAGTGGAATTACTGCATCATCCTGTCCCTGATGCGGGGAATCCATGGGAAGCATTATTATCTTGTGTGGCTCCAGACAAGATAATAAAGTACAAGCGAGTCTAGGGACAAACTGGGTTTGGGAGTGTAATGGTGCAACAGGCTACAGCAGATCCAGAGAGCTGGTCGCTGGCCAAGCATCACCAGACGTTCTGAAACCAGACACTTCCCCCGAAGGAAGGCTTCCTGCTCCTCTCCTTTTCCTCGCTCGGGGAATGGATAGGGGCCTGTCTGGAGTAGCTGCCAAAGCGACTGGCATTCATTTATTCTGAAGAGGGGAAGTCGGCAGAGATTATACCAGTTTTATGGTGGCAATTAAGACTTCTGATCCAGCACTTATCTAATAGAAAAGAAGATATTGGGGGATGGGGAAAGAATGTGGAATAAATTTCTCCCTTCAGATCACTGTAAAAACTAAAGGAATTCCCATTTTGCTTTCAAAACTAGGAGCTTGGGAGACAAAAGAATGCAGTAAAAATATCCTCTGCCCCCAGCTCCCCCGAAAGGAATTCTCCTCGGCAGCAGTCACTGGGCATCGCCATCGCTCTGCTCTAAGCACTTTGCCTGAGTGCTCCGCTGGCTTGACAGACGCTTCACAGCAGACACAGATGGCTGGCTCGAGCCAATACCAGAGCAGGAAGCAGCTCAGTTGGGTGGGCAGAGTTAGAATGAGTGATGCCACTTGGAGCAGAAGCTGGCCTTTGGTCCCTGCAGGGTGGCTCTGGGCGTCCTGACTCAGAGAGCCATGGGAATATCAATGTCTCTCACCCTGAATTATAAAAAGGTGCTAACCCTTCATCTTGTGAAGATCGTCCAAAGGCTCCTTTTCAGGCTAAGTTGGGGAGAAACAAGCAGTTATGTTCCACTGCTCCAGCAGGAGAGACATAAACACTTCCCTTCCCTGGACCCCAACTCTTTATATTTGGGGTGTCTCCTAAAGATTCCTTTTCTTAACCTTCTCTACGCCCATAGGTTGGCCCTATGCGTTGGAGTGATAAGGGTCAGGAATTGCACTTGAGGGTGAGCAGGGCAGGGGACAGTGGCTGTGCAGGGCTCCCAAAAAGGGCTGAAGCCAGCTAAGCCCTCCAAATGTCTGTGCTCTTTCATGTTCCTTTGACTATGGTGCTAATCAACTCCTGAAGAACTGCGGGGGCAGGAGGGTCTTGTCAGTGTGATGTTGCAGTAAAGAAAGAGATGGGGAATAGGAGAAGATGGTACAAAGAGAGCGGTTCATAATTGAAGGATTTGAAAGAAGAATCGGTGACAAGTGGCATACAGGTTATAAAAAAAAACAAAAAAAAAAAACCCTGAACAGGCCCCATGGGCGTCGCTGCAGTTGCTGACAGTCTGTGATATCACAGATTGCTCATGCACTAGTAGGTTTGGGGGAGCCTCTCAAGGGCACAAATGGGAGTTAGATGCCCCACTAACAGCTGCCCTTTGTGCTTTGAAAATATCCTCTTTCCTCAGTGCTTTCAGCTTCCCCGAAGTAATCTAGACCCCATTAATGGCTGCTTCTTGGAGCAGATAGTCCTGGAGCCCACAAGGGGAGGCAATTCTTTAATCCTAGGCGGAGCACAGGGTATGGTGTAAGAGCTGAATATAGCTGAACCACAGTAATAGCAACCATAATATAATTAAGTTTAACGTCCTTGGAGGTGTGTGTGTGGGGGGAATACTGAAGATGCCCACCACAGTAGCATTTAACTACCCAAAGATGAGGAGGCTAGTTAAATGGAAATTAAAAGGAAGAGTCATGAGTGAAATGCCTGCCAACTGCATGGAAACTTTTTAAAAACATCATAATATAGGATCAAACTATATGTATACCCCGAAATTTAAAAAAAAGGACCAAAAAAATTCCACCATGGCTAACCAACAGAGGCAGGTAGAGACAAAGTCATTCTTTAAAAATTGGAAGTCAAACCCTAGTGAGGAAAAAAGAAAGGAACATACACTCTGGCAAGTCAAATGTAAAACTATAATTAGAAAGGCCAAAAAAGAATTTGAAGAACTACTAGCCAAAGACTCAAAAATGAATAGCAAAATTATTTTAAGTATATCAGAAGCAGAAAGCCTGCTAATCACAGTGGGGCCACTGGATGACTGAGGTGCTAAAAGAGCACTTAAGGAAGACAAAACCATTGCGAAGAAGCTAAATGAATCTTTGCATCAGTCTTCATCATAGGGGATGTGAGGGAGATTCCCAAACCTCAGCCATTCTTTTTAGGTGACCGATCTGAGAAACTGTCCCAGACCAAGGTCCCGGACACACAGATGAACACGATTTGTTGGGGAAGAGTTGTCATGGCTTTTGTAAAAGGAAATCATGCCTCACCAATCTGTTAAATTTTTTGAGGGAATCAAGGAACGTGTGTAACGGTGATCCAGTGGATATAGTGTACTTGGACTTTCACAAAGTCTTTGACAAGGTCCTCATTAAAGGCTCTTAAGCAAAGTAAGCTGTCATGGAGTAAGAAGGAAGGTCCTCTCATGGATCAGTAACTGGTTAAAATATAGAAAGCAAGGGATAGGAGTAAATGGTCAGCTTTTACAGTGGAGAGAAGGTAAATAACAGGTTCCCCCAGGGGTCTGTATTGAGCCCAGTGCTATTCAACATTTAGTCGTACATGATCTGGAAAAAGGAGTAGACTGTGAGGTGGCAAAGTTTGCAGATAGTACAAAATACTCAAGATACTTGAGTTAAAAATGATCTCACAAAACGGTGACTGGGCAACAAAATGGCAGATGAAATTCAATGTTGATAAATGGAAAGTAATGCACATTAGAAAACATAATCCCAACTATACAGATATGTTACCACTCAAAAAAAAAAAGATCTTGGAGTCACTGTGGATAGTTTTCCAAAAACATTTGCTCATTGTGCAGTGGCAGTCAAAAAAGCTAACGGAATGTTAGGAACCATTAGAAAAGGCATAGATAATAAGACAGAAAATATCATAATGCCCCTATATAAGTCTGTGGTATGCCCACACCTTGAATACTGCAGGCCCTTCTGGTTGTCCCTTTCAAAAAGATTAGAAATGGAAAAGAGCAACAAAAATGATATGGGGTATGAAACAGCTGCCATATGAGGAGAGATGAAAAAGATTGGGACTGTTCATCTTGTAAAGGAGACGACTAAGGGGGGATATGATAGAGATCTAAAAAATCATGGCTGGTGTGGAGAAAGTAAATAAGGAAGTGTTATTTACCCCTTCATATAACACAAGAACTAGGGGTGACCCAATTAAATTAATAGGCTGCAGATTTAAAACAAACGGAAGTATTTCTTCACACAATGTACAGTCAATCTGTGGAACTTGGTGCCAGGGGATGTTCTGAAGGCCAAAAGGATAGCTGGGTTCAGAAAAGAATGAGATAAGTTCCTGGAGGATAGGTCCATCGATGAGTATTAGCCAAAATGGTCAGGGGGACAACCCCATGCTCTGGGTGTCCCTGAGCCTCTGACTGCCAGATGCCGGGACTGGATGATGGGATGGATCGCTTGATAATTGCCCTGTTCTGTTCCCTTTGAAACACCTGGCATTGGCCACTGTCGGAAGACAGGTTACTGGGCTGGATGGATCAATTGTCTGACCCACTATGGCCATTCTTGTGGTCTTATCTCCTAAGGTTTTATGCTGCTGACCATCATCACAGTATCTGAGCGCCTTCCATGAAAAATCAATAGCAATAACAAAGTCCCATGAAGCCTCTGGCTTTTCCTCCCTCTTTGGGGGGTGGGGGGCTATAAAGACACTGCTGGGGTCTGGGTATGCTTTGATAGGGTGTTGTGGGTTGGTTTGGTGGTTTATTTTTGGTTAAATCATTTGGATGTGAACTGAGTTCTGAGTCACCCACCAATCATCCCTTCAGAACTTTGTTACGCTTCCCAGTGCTTTCTCTTTTGGAGTATGGCTCATTAATAAGAAGTATATGCCCGTATGTGTTTCCCTCCAGTCCTAGGCATTCTGCAAGGATTGGAAAGCCATTTGCTTTACTTAGATTAAAACCTGCCTATTTGGTAGAGATCTCTATTGCGGTCTGTATTCTGGAAATGCGTCCGTCCCTCCACTGAGCAGATGGCTGCACCACACCAGTGAAACAAGCTTTTATATATGGGGTTAGAAATAAGTTTTTATATATGTGGTTGGGCTGTAAGGCTTGGGTGACGAGTGATGTGATGTAGAAAGTTTCATCTCTAAGTTGCTGGTTTAAATCTAGTCTGGGTTGGGCGTAAGTTTCAAGAATGTACATGGAGGTATACAAAAAACAGCAATAGTCTCTGCTCTTAGGAGTGGGGAAACTATCGGTTCCAGCAGTTGATGGCTGGCCCCTGAAGTTGCTAAATCTCAAGTATATATAAGAAATGCTGTGACTTGCACCAGTGGGCTAGAATCTGGTTTCAAACAGGGGTGTAAATCTTGGCTTTCCTTGTCCACTCCAGTGCAGCTATATCAGTGGCTGGTCATTGGCTGCTGAGTCTGGGAAGATTCCCCGGGTAGACCAGGTCTGAGTCCACAGGAGCAAAGCACCCCTCTTCCCCGACCTGATCCAGCTCCCACTGACCCCCATTGGGTCTTTCAGTGAGAATTGGATTGACCCTTTGGCTATAAGTGGGCCTCCTCAATTATCTGAGCAACCCCCTGTCTGAAACAGGATCATGTTCCCAGCTGCTGTTGGGAGACTTGTCTCTGGTAGGTGGGGTTCAAGAGAGGTGAGATGGACCAACACAAAATCGAGGCAGAGGCAGAGGCTGCACTGTTCTTTGTCACTGTGTGTTGCTTTAGCAGAGCAACATCTCGTCCAGTGTCATCTGCTGTTTAGACTCTTCTTCTGGGGCTTGTTCATTTGGACTGTGAATGCATATTTCAGAAGCTGCACTGTCACAGTGATTGCATCAACTGCACTCTTCTGCATGCCGTACTGAAGATGAGCCCCTTCCCCAACAGCTGCTGTCATGGGGCCACAGTACTCCCCTTGTTCAGGAACATGATTTTAACATGGGGTTTATTGACATGACAGTGGATCCAGATGACAGCAGGGCTAGAAAACAAGTTAATATCTATTGCAGTTTATTATTGGTCACTCATTGCCTATTTAATTATCCCTTAATCATTCAGAGACTTCCAGTAGTAAACATCTTTATATGTAGTCCATCTGTCTGCTTTGAAAATTTGCCCACAGAAATATGTCTAACTTTTGGATGATAAAACTGTCTTGCTTTGTCTTTGATGCCAAGAATCCTGCAGCTAGAGGTACTTAAATATGCATGTTTAACTGGTGAGGACAGTATTACATTGGTATTCAGTCTCGGATGGATAAGGTTTTGCATATTCAGCAGATACAGGCAGATTTCCCTCTTCCTACTAATAAATACCGAGGTGGCAAAGAAGCTCGATCCAGTTCTCCTGGGAGGAAATTCTGTTCAGGATAGAGTTTTGGTAAGTGGTCTTCAGTTCTCCATAGGACCACCTTGCTGCCTCTTAGTTCTTCAGATAGGTCCACAGTCTAGAGGAGTGGTGCATTCTGAACTTGGAACTGGGAGACAAGACTTCCTGAATTCTAACCACTGCTCTCTGTGGGACTGATCCAGCAGAGTGCTTTTAGCTAGGCGTGTGCGTAAGCAGGTGAATACTTCCATTGCAGTACCCTCATGAAGTCTATTCAGGTGCTTAAAGTTAGGCACATGCATAAGTACTTTGCTGGATTCGGGCCTTAGCTCTCACTTAAGAGGCACCGGTAGCAGTCTTCACCTGAAAGAAATCATTGCAAGGTATTTTCAGCAAGTAGCTTAATAAACAGGGTGTGGTTAGTGTAAACTAACTGCCTCACTACAGCCCCCTCATGAAATGCTGGGACCATGAACCTGTCACTGGTGTTTGGGACATGGTAGTTCATTGCCATTCGTTGAGATAACTGATATTTATAAAGCTGTATTAGATTTGATCCTAGTAACGTAATTCTTGATGTGCATTTTTCATACTCATCTAGAGCTTTTGTTTCTCTTGTGCTGCACACCAAAGCCGTAAATAGCAGTCAGTCATGTTTTATTTAGGAAATTATTTCCGAGCTTAGCTGTTCAGAGACTTGTACTTTTGTAGCAGTTTCATTTCCAGTGTGTTATCTGCACTGTCTGATCTAGTTGAACAAAAGCTCGCCAGCCAGGGTTTTTGGGAAACCAGCTGAATAATTGCAATAGAACAGATAGGGTTGGGCTTTGAACTATGCACTAATGTGGGAATCTGTGGCCGGAAATGGATGGGTCTATTTGTCTTACTTACAGCTGATCTATTTGGGTCAGTACACTTCAGAATCTGACACAACTGTTGAGTCAGAGCAGATTTGTCACGCCACAGCTGATTAGTCTGCTGGTTAATGTGTCTGTGTTTCGCTACCCTGTATCTCTGATTTCTCAGTGATGCATGCGAAAGTGACTGTGTGCTGTCTGATTGATAAAGCAGTGTCTTAGGCAGGCATTTCCGTCACGGATGTTGGGGAGTCTCAGCATATAAAATGTGGTACAACACATTATAGCAATGTGGGATGGCAGGACTAGAACTAGCCACATGATTGATTACTTTTTTACACAGGTTACAAACATACTTAGGCTGTGGCAGAAGCCTGGACACGTAGGAGCTGAAGAAGAGCTCTGTGTGGCTTGAAAGCTTGTCTCTTTCACCAGCGGAAGTTGGTCCAATAAAAGGCACTCCCTCACCCACCTTGTCCCTCTAATATCTGGGGACCAACACAGCTCTGGAAATACGGAGACAGACTGGGGCACCTACAGTGCAAAGGGAGTGAGACGCGTCCACGTCTCCTCAACAGGGGATTCATTGCCCCATGTATGTCGGGGTCCCTGGCAGCTTTAAACCACCACGGCAGACATTCCCCACCCCTCCCACCAGCACCTCCAGTTTAAAAATGTGCCGTGGCTGGAGCCTGGTGCACTCCAGCAGCAGAGGTGAAAGTAAGCCGGTATGCCGTGCCGGACTGGACCGGCTTCTCCAGTGGTGATTTAAAGGTCCCGGGGCTCCAGCCGCTGGACCCTTTAAATCCCCGCTGGAGCCCTGCTGCCACTACCCCAGCGGTGGCAGGGCCCAGGGCCACGCCACGCTCAGGACTCCGGCGTACCGGTAAGTCCTTTTAGTTACTTTCACCCCTGTCCAGCACTCCCCTGGAGTCAGCTGTCAGGCCTGGTGCAGCTGGACCCAGACAGTCAGGGAGGCAGAACTGGCTCTCTGGCAGTCTGCCCCCCTGGCTTTTCCCCTTTGCAATCTTGGCCCTGGGGAGAATTCTGGATGTAAAATTCCAGGGCATTCTTTAGCCTGAAGGCTAGCCACTTGCACTCATGGTTTGGTGATTGTTTAAATATATTTTAATTCGCCATGTTACCCTTCCCAACATTTGGCATTTGAAGCTAAACCCTCAGGGGTCTTTCCTCCCCATGCAGTGCATGGGCCAGCTGTTCTTGTTTATAAGAGTGATGTACGGGCGCTGGAGGTAGAATAGAGTCCAATAGGCTCTGCAGCTCCAATGCCACACCCCTTGTAAAGACTGGCTCTTTGCTTGCTGTGGAGTTAACACAGTTTTGCCTGAAGTGTGTCGTCTTTTTTTTTTTTTTTTTTTTTTGGAATGATCGCTGCAAAATAAATACACGGAAAGGGGGGAACAGTTTTACCTTGCAAACCCTTTGATGGAGCGATTCGCCTCTCTCTTCAATAAACATTTAGTGTATTGTAATGTAATGTGTGTGGGGTGAAGCTTTCATTGAGGAGTGCTTGGCTGATCAGCTCACATTCTGGAGCACTTGCCAATCTGGTGCTGTGCTCCGATGAAAGCATTTGCTTGAGGAAATAGAAGCATCTGAAACCAATACATTGGTCGTGCCACCTAAGGAGGCTGCAAACTAAGTGTCTGCTGTACAGTCCAGTGGCTCCCACCCTCCCTCTGGCAGGGCCTGCTGGGCAGTGTAAGTCAGGTAGGGTTGGAGGGAGGCTTCCACCCCTGGGCCCTTGCCTCTTTTCACCCAAACTGGAAAAGAGCCATGCAAAGCCTTTAGCTAACCCGCGCAGCACCAGCGGGCTGACGCATGTCCCGAGCTGGCTGAAAGGCTGTAGCGTAAGCACACATGAGAGGCAGGGACAGGGGCAGAGAGCGGCCTTTGGCATAGCCCAGTAGGTCTCTGAGTAGCTCTGTTTGAGATGGAGAATGTTCATAACAGGCTGAGGGGGTTGCTGCTGCTGCCCATCACCACAGTATCTAAGCCCCTTCCGTGTAAAATCGGGAGCAATAGCGAAGTCCCTAGTGGAGTGTCTGGCACTTCTCCCTTTTGCAGTAAAACTCTGCTTGGGATGTGGGACTTTCTTTCAATTGTATTTGATTGTATTGAGCTTTTTGGGTTGACTTGTTCTGAGGGCTAGGTTTGCTGGATTTTTTCGGCAGAAGGAGAGCCCATGTAACTCGGTGCTTTTCCTAATTTGGAAGAGGAAAGATCTGCAATGTTTCCTAGAGGCAGCCAAAATCATAGAATGTCATGGTTGGAAGGGACCTCAGGAGGTCATCTAGTTCAACCCCCTGCTCCAAGCAGGACCAACCCCAACTAAATCATCCCAGCCAGGACTTTGTCAAGCCTGACCTTAAAAACCTCTAAGGAAGGAGATTCCACCACCTCCCCTAGGTAACCTCCATTCCAGCGCTTCACCACCCTCCTAGTGAAAAAGTTTTTCCTAATATCCAACCTAAACCTCCCCCACTGCAACTTGAGACCATTACTCCTTGTTCTGTCATCTGGTACCACTGAGAATAGCTGAGCTCCACCCTCTTTGGAACTCCCCTTCAGGTAGTTGAAAGCAGCTATCAAATCCCCACTCATTTTTCTCTTCTGCTGACTAAATGATCCCAGTTCCCTCAGCCTCTCCTCATAAGTCATGTGCTCCAGCCCCCTGTGGAAGCAGAGAAAAGGATAAAGGGAATTTTAACGTAGACATTTTAGTCTCTAAGAATAGAGCAAGAGTCAGGCTAACACTAGTTCTAATAATGCGAGATTTCAGGCAGGGCCTGGGCAAGTGGAAAGCCAGTGGAACAAAAAACTGGAAGAGATGCTGGGTTTTGACCTTGTGTTAGATAAGAATGGAATACAGACTGTAGCAGGAACTGCTGAGAAAAGTAAGATATCAGAAGGAATATGTATAAACATGCGATTGTTGATCATTATTGTCTGTAACAAAAGGTATAAATGCTTGCCTTAATTGTTTATCTAATGGAGACCTGCCTAGGGAGGAGAACACCTGCCTGTGTGTACTCTCCCGTGCATATTGCAATTGCTCATAATAAAGCTGCCTCTGGCTTGTTGCTTCAAATTCAGAATGAGGACATTGTTTTCTTCCACACTCCTAATAATTTTTGTTGCCCTCTGCTGGACTCTTTCCAATTTATCCACATCCTCCTTGTAGTTTGGGGCCCAAAACTGGACACAGTACTCCAGATGAAGCCTCACCAATGCTGAATAGAGGGGAATGATCACGTCCCTCGATCAGCTGGCAATGCTCCTACCTATACAGTCCAAAATGCAGTTAGCCTTCTTGGCAACAAGGGCACACTGTTGACTCATATCCAGCTTCTCGTTCACTGTAACCTGCCCAGCCATTCGGTCCCTAGTCTGTAGCAATGCATGGGATTCTTCCATCCTAAGTGCCGGACTCTGCACTTGTCCTTGTTGAACCTCATCAGATTTCTTTTGCCCCAATCCTCTAATTTGTCCAGGTCCCGCTGTATCCTATCCCTACCCTCCAGCGTATCTACCACTTCCCCCAGTTTAGTGTCATCTGCAAACTTGCTGAGGGTGCAGTCCACGCCATCCTTCAGATCATTAAGGACAATATTGAACAAAACCAGCCCCAGGACCGACCCTTGGGGCACTCTGCTTGATACCGGCTGCCAACTAGACATGGAGTCATTGATCACTACCTGTTGAGCCTGATGATCTAGCCAGCTTTCTATCCACCTTTATCCTCTGAAAGCTTGTTCTGTTCTGGGATCCTCTTGGCGCAGCTCGTTGGTTGATGGTGCTGCTGTGGCTGTATCTCAGTGTGGGGCTGACCACCTGCTGATGCTGTTTGGGAGCTGAAGTGCTTGGCTGTTTTTGTATGTTTTCCCATTAGTCAGCCGTGCCAAAGGTGGCAAGGCACCTAACCACTTGTCATCCTCTCTCCTCCCCACAATTGGGTGTGTCCATTTCCCTCCTCTTCCCACCCCACCCTCCACCCCCGCTCTCCTTTGGGGCATTCAGGGTAGCCTGAGACCCAACAGGGTGATGTGTCACAATGCTGTCAATGTCTGTTGTGACCAATGGGAGTAACATTGAAGCACCAATGTAATAGGCCATTGTGGCAT
The DNA here is from genome assembly GCF_016161935.1 of Mauremys reevesii. Taxonomy (NCBI): domain Eukaryota; kingdom Metazoa; phylum Chordata; order Testudines; family Geoemydidae; genus Mauremys; species Mauremys reevesii. The sequence goes on from NC_052628.1 coordinate 122,099,905, forward strand.
AGGTGCCGCATTATCAGGACACCAACATGTTGTGCATGGAGATATAGCTTCAGTCTAAAGGTGACACAATGTGCATCATGGATCCGAGAATTCGCAGTCCTGGCAGGTTCATCCTTTGATGCAAGCATAGTCCAGATGTGATATTTTTAAGGCATCAAGATTCATTAAAGACACGACAGGATGTTTATTGCATAGAACCACTCAGTGCAGATGCTGGTACTTGGAGAGTAGCACCAGCAGACAGCTGTTCGTCTTTTGCCAGTTAAGTGCCGATAAGCATTTCCTTGACTTCAGGGTAACTTTTTTTTTATATACTGTGTTTCTAGTACAAATATTTACATAAAATACTGAATTGCACCTTAATCTGTATTTCATTGTGTTAGAAATATAAAAAGAAAAATTTCCTTGACTTGTGTTTCAATCAGACGTAAACTTGGGATATTTCCAAGGGTTTTAATTAATGTTTTGTAGCAGTGTATCAGGCTAGATTGAGCTAGAACTCTATTTAGTAGTTACATTATGGAAATACTTGGCTTGGGGGAGAAGGGAAGTTGTTTTCTCTATCCACAACTGGAAACAAATATGTTTAGATTGGGGATGGGGCTACATTTTTTGATCTGATCATTTTCAATTTCCAGGTCTGTTATTTTCAGTGAGAGATTCCGGAAAAATAGCTTTATCATCTACTGCATTTACTTTGGAGGAGGAGGAGATGTTCATCAATCAGTCTTGTTCTCAGAAGGCACAGTGCCGGTCTCCAAAACAAACACCACTTTCCAGTTTTCTTTAGATAATGTTACTTCTGTGTTTGCAGGATTTCTGCTGCTTCCCAAAGATATTCCCTCAAGTAAGAGGGTACCATGGAAATGCTGCAAATATTTAAGTTGTTTAGTAATTTAGGTTACTGAAAAGTTTAAGAGCAATTTAGCACTAGTGTAACTGCTACAGTGGTTATCTGCTTCCCCTTGATAGTCGTAGCTCTCTATATTGTATGCGTGTTTCTTTGGCATTTGGAAGTCATAAGATTTTAGCTCAGCCTTTGGGTCACATAATCTGACCCCCTCCAAAAGTTCTGAATTCTTTTAGCTTGCTAGTCAGCCTCTGAATTTCACACAGGAGACTGAAAACCTGGAGCAGGGCTCTGTTACAACCACTAACTGCAGAGAATAAGAATAGGAGGTAAGTTTATTCTTCTCATTGTGGTGACTTTCAACCTGCTAGCAACAAAAATGACAGTAAATGTCTTCCAAGGAAACTTCAATTCTCTGTACTGCTGTTGAATTTTATTAGCTTAATAAGCATAATTCTAGAAAAATGCACTTCAGCATTGAGATCAAAGGATAAAATTAATAAATGAGGAAATCAGGGCATTAAAATTTGGTCTTCAAAGAAAGCAGAAAATAGTCTATATAAAGCTTTAGCAGCCTTTTGTTCAATGCATTCTTGATTGCTCTTCATTCTATTTGAATGAAAAGACCCATGGCCTTGTAATCCTCAAAGCCAGACTTCAAGAAAGTGGAATTAACACACTTTCAGATTCCTTGGTCATTCGAAGAATTATTTTAGCGCTCAGAGCTGTAGTGATTACAGCTTTCATGAAAATCCATAAAAAGTGCCCCAGCACAAATGTTCTATCTCCTACAAATAGCTAATGCTTAAGTATTCCGGTCCTGGCTGTGCTGTCAGCACACATCACACTGTCACTGCTTGTGCAGCAGCTTCTCAGTTCAGCCTGCTGCTGACGGGGAAAGTGCGTGTGATTTAACTGAGACAAATTACGTTCTTGTGTAAATAGTCGTTTGACATGTTAATTAAAGATTGAAATTCAAACAAATTAAAGGGATCTTAATATTTCTCTGCTTGCCTTAGAGCCTGGCTTCACATGGAAAACCTTTCTACTTCAGGGTTCAGACACGTCTGTTTCATGCTCATGTTCTCTGACTAGAAGGCATGAAATAGCAACCTGCCACATCCTTTATTAAAGGTCATTTTTCTATGAATTTGTTGATGCTTTGTAAAAATAACTTGTGACTTAAAACATATGATTGCTGGCTCCTGCCTTTCATGGGTTCCTGCGGGGTCAATGGTGTCTGCAGCGCAAACGCAGGTACCGATCGTTGTTAGCTCTGGCCTCTTGGTTTTAGGAAGATTGTCCTTTGTATTCTTTGAACACAAAACACATTTCACATTTTAGTAAACTGCCAGAGATGCTAAATATGGCTGTGATTTAAAGGGGATGAGATGCTTGTAGTTCTGATCCAGCAAGAGTCAGGAGGGTATTAATAGGCTGCACCCAGCTATATGCTATGTGATCTTTGACAGGGAGAGTTTTTTTAATGTAGAATTCCACCCCGGAGCAAAATTCTCTTACAAAGACACACTTTCAATATAGGCACTGAAGATTCCCTGTATCTCACTATGTGCAAGCACTAATGATGTGGAACGACACTTTTCTCATACACTTAAGATGCTGTAGAAGAGCTAGTCAGATAACAACTGTTTTCTAGGCATTGTTGCTGTTACAAAGGTGGGAGTATAGTCTGAAATCCATGGCTGTGAATTATCTGGAACTGTGTAGTTTAGATGCATTAGCAGACTTCAATATGATTTTCTGCGGGTTTATTTGCATCTTTAATGTATAAGTTAACATTGGAAAAGCTTCTGCCCAGCAGTGAAGTTGTTCAAAATGAATAATCAGAAGTATTGTTTTTAACAATTAACTCTTAATCCATTTTCTTTTTGTATGGAAGAAAATTGGATTATGCAGTTAAGGTGGTGGTGATAGCAGGTCTTTGTTGCTCTATTAAAAATCATTTTTCTTTAGTGAAATCCAAAATTATGACTGGGCTTTGGAGGATTAAATTTTTATCAGTAAATGTTGATAAGCATTGATTTCAGCACATGCGCACACACATTTCCATGAATAACCATTAAAATTTACAGATAGGCAAAGTCAGAAAAACGTTGCTTGAGCATTTGAGAGTTTGATGTCAGGATATTTATGCTCTCTGTTTTGATGCATTGTTAATAACTTGTGTTTTACAATTAGAAAGCTTTAATTTTTTGAATCTCAGCATCCCCTGTCATTAAATAATTGTCTGACCGGCCCTGCCCCCGTAATGTTCTGCAGCTGAGAAAAATGCTTTGAAATAAACATCCATTTAAAATAAATGTTTACAGATAATAAATAAAATGGAATTCTGCGACGCCTGATGGTGATTCATGTGGGTTCATGATGGTGTTTTACGTGTCCATGGATTCCAAGGCCAGAGGGCATCGTTGAGATCGGTTAGTCCAGTGGTTCTCCACCAGGGCTCCGGGGCCCCCTGGAGGGCTGCGAGCAGGTTTCAGGGGTCCACCAAGCAGGGCCAGTGTTGGACTCGCTGGGGCCCAGAGCAGAAAGCTGGGGCCCTGCTGTGTGGGGCTGAAGCCCGGGGACCCGAGACCTGCCATCTGGGATTGAAGTCGAAGCTTGAGCAACTTAGCTTTGTTGGGGGCACCTGTGGTGGTGGGGCCCCAGGCAGTTGCTACCCCCTAATGCCAGTCCTGGCTTTCATATGCAGAAAACTAGTTGTTGTGGCACAGGTGGGCCGTGGAGTTTTTATAGCATGTGCGTTGGGGCGGGGGGGGGGGGGGGGCTCAAAGAAAAAGGTTGAGAAACCCCGAGTTAGTCTGGCCTCCTGTATAACACAGGCCAGAGACCTGCCCCACAATCGTTCCCAGAGCAGATCTTCTAGAAAAATATCCCATCTTGATTTACAACTTGCCGGTCATGGAGAATCCACCATCACCATGGGCAAATTCTTCCAGCGGTTAATTACTCTCACTGGTAGGTCGTCTTCTTGGAGAGGCCAGGTTAACCTTTCCCAAATGAGTAACTCTACAGGGCTCTTCTGTTGTGGCGGTGTTTGCTATTGGTGATTCCTGCTCAGGGTATTGTGGTCTTTACCAAGTACTCGAGATCTGTTTGGTCTAGTAGGAAAGTGAATGTCCGGCTTTGAACACGATGGCTACTGCTGCTGCACGGGAGCTGGTTCTGCAGAGCTTGCAGGCGGCTTCTTGGGGCCTCCTGTTTGACCTTTCCCTTTTCCAGATACATCTGGTCCAACAGAGGTGGGGCCCACAGCTGCAGTTAAACTCTTGAATCCCAGGCAGGGCAGAGGAGACTCATCCTCGCCGCTGTCCAGGACACTGCTCTCCCTGCAGTACACGTAGCTTTAGATCGGACCCTTGGCAAGCTGGGAGCAGGATGTGTTGGTGGCAATATGGACATTTTAAAGGCATGGGCAGTAAAATGCACAGATCAGAATACTTCCCCCGCAAGCCGTCTTTGTAGTCAGGCAGGAGAGGCTTTCGGTGGGAGACGAGTCTTTTCATTTCCAAAAACTCTTCCCCAATGTGCTCTTGCTTTTCACTGCAGTAGAGCTGACTTGTTGTTGTCCATGTACTACAGGAAAAGTCAAATTTAAAGGCTGCCAGCTCTCTTAAATTTGGAAGAGCTGATGCACACTGTGTACTCCCACACTGCGAATGCTCCGGTCGCCGGGGATGCCCTTTGCAAGAAGCCTCGCCAGTGGGTCCTGTAAGACACGTGCTGTATTCGACAGTACTGTTTGCCCTAGTCAGACTTCTCTGGAGAGGTTTTTTTCCCTCTAAAATGAATTTCTCAGAAGGACTTCAGGGAAGACTTTGACGGGCAGAAATGGGTGTCATGTGTCCAACTCTCATTGGCTTTGCAGGGGGCGCAAGGTGCCAAATTCCCATTTGAGCCTTAAAAGCTCTCCCTTTGAACGACTGCTGCATGAGGTTGGTCTGCTGTATTCCCCTAGGACGGAAATAGCGTAACCATCCTGGTCTGTCCCAGATCTCATCTCTTGAGTATAATGGTGGCCCTCATGGAAAACAGCAGCCATCAATTTGGTCTGGGAATGTTCTGCAGTGTTGGAGGCAGGGATGGGCTTTGTGTATTTGAGTACTTCAACTGCTGTTTCCTAGTTTAAAGAAATACTATTGTAATGCTGCTGCTTAGTAGTCATGCATGTAACTGGTAGACTGTATCTTGGCAGTGTGGCCCAGTGGATAGAAACTGGACTGGGTTCTGACCCTGGCTCCGCTGCTGTGGGGGGACCTGGGACAAGACACTGTCCTTCCCTGTGCCTCCATTTCCCCAGCTGTAAAATGCAGTTAATGATAAGTGACTGCCTTTGTAGAGTGCTTGGAGAGCTCTGGATGGAAAGCGCTATGTGGAAGCGAGGTGTTGTAACATTAGGGGTGTGATTCACCACTGTTACTGCAGGTCCATGGCGGCGTTAACTCCCGGATTATACTCTGCTGAAACTGGACTAGCCCAGTAGACGCCCAGGCCCATTATTTATATCAGCATTACTATTTTCCTGTGTAGTGTTGGCATGTTTTTCAGTAGTGATCCGACAAATAAAACAGACACATTGGCATCCATCCGACGTAGCTGCCTAAATGCCTCTCTTTACATCTTTCTGTGATCATGAAGACCTCTCTGTTTCTGTGACTGCGTATGGGTGCTGCCATGTGTGAAAATGACATTGGGAATAATGGTGAACTCCGATACAACCAGACCCATTTGAAGTGCTGCTCATCAAAGTGCTGCATAGTTCCTGTGATCTGGTCGGCACTTATCTCCCCTCCAGTATTTTTATCATCAGCTGGGCAGTAGGAGAAATCATTTGTCAGGTGGCTATCTTTACTTCATGCAAAATATTGATGACAGAGACCTGGGTCTGTTTCATGTCAGTTACCTAAAAGAGAAATAAATATGGAAGCCTTTAAACGGCTTGCTGTCTGCAGCAACGTTTTCACCTGTGTTTAATGCTATGCAGTTGTTCAATAGATAGGTATCGTCAGCGGTCAGCCTAACACAATTATTTTCTCTCTTTGCTACAGAATTTCAAAGGCAAGAAAGCGTGAAGTCCCAGCAGAAAGGCATTCAGCTCTATGACACGCCCTATGAACCAGAAGGCAATGGTGTGGAGTCGGACACTGACAGCCTGGTGAGCCAGCGCTTGCGAGAGAGCAAGCTGCCACAGGATGACGACAGGCCCGCGGATGAATACGATCAGCCCTGGGAGTGGAACAAAGTCACAATCCCAGCCTTGGCAGGTAGGAATCCTGGAGCTGGTCCACACCATTGTGTCTCCTGCAGGTGCAGCACTCATGCCCAGAGTGAGGAGGGCTCAGTGTCCTGAATTTTTTTGTCCATTTTTAAGGGCTTTTTAAAGAAAAAGTTACGTCATTTTGAGATTTTTTTTTCCTTCCATCAATATAAGAAACAATACACTTGTCAGAATTCCAGCATAGATCTTGCAAAGAAAGTCCACGATGGGTCCGGTCTCTGGTATAATCGTCTCAGATGCTCGAGGTGAATAACCCATTGCACTTACTGCAGCACTGTGGAACTGCTGAGAAGTATTGTTCCTTAAGATACACCTCAGATGGCTCCATAAAGCTCGCTACTTAGATGTGCATGGCAAGCAGAAAAGCTCATTGTATTAAAACAACTTTTCAGTAGTTGTTACAGTGAATAAATGTATTCATTTGAGTCAAGCCTGCTGATGTGCACATGAGTAACCTGCATAGCTTGGTCTTAAATTCACCTCCTTGCACTATTACATTAGCCCACCTCAAAACTCACCGTTCGCAAAACCATTGTATCCAGACAGTCACTTCTGTACGTCCATCTCCCGTGCTCCAGGCGTGGTGTCCACGTAGAGCCAGTGGCGGTATTCTGCTTCAGACAGGCAAACTGCCTCCATCTCACCGCTCGCAGGGTGTGGGGTGGGCCGGAATGATGCTTTAATCTGCTATGCTAAGGTCTCTGGAGCCTCCACATCCAAAAGGAAAGATGGTGGAGGGTTCTGAGTCAGGGAGTAATTAATGCTTGAAGATCTGACTCATTTAAGGAAGCTTTTACTGTTCTGGAATAAGGTGAGTTTCCAGCACCTGTTCTGAGCATCATAATACCGGCTATAGCATGCTAATTCTCTAGAATAATATATAGCCATAAAACTCCTATGTTTTCTGTTGAGGTTAAATGGACACAGTGGAGCTGGACTAGGAATTGGGGGGCTGACAAGGTAGTGATTTTTTCATGGCCATACCTACTGTGGTGGGAATTATCAGGTGCCTCTGTTACTTAGTCATTCATGTGCTTTCTTCAAGCGGGCAGGGTACAGTCTTTGAATAAATGCTGCGAGTTTTGTGATGCAGTTTCTTTTTGGGAGAGCTGTTGCAAACATGAAGAATTTCTGCTCTTTGCTAATTAGTGCCCATTCTTGAGGCAGAGTGGCTCCCTGAGGACTTGCCATTGGCGCTGGAGCTGAGAGTTCTGAGAAGAGCGGCTTGCCTGCTCGCTGTGGGTGACCACCTCTTTGAGAAGCGGGGTGAAAACAAAATAAGTTACACTTAAAAAACTCTCCTCCCCATGAGTGACTTTTCCTCCAATGGGAAATGCCCCTGCAAAGCACCAATCTCTGCTCAGCAGAATGGCAACAATATTCTAGTTTAGGGTAGGAGTTGAAATATGCAGTGAGAAAACGATTGTTCTGCTATTTGACCAAGCTAACAGCAGAATACGGAGCGAGAGGGTGATGTTGAGCTAAATTTGTTAATAGTTGCTTAATGTATGAAAAGAGAGAACCACTTCTCGCACATCTTATACAGAAACAAATATGGTTTTTTAAAGCAAAGGAGGCGCGAGGAGCATTTGTTCCCTCTTTCTGTGACTGTACAATTCGCCACTTGAGTTACGTGATCTTTGCATCAGCCGTTTGGAAAGACTGGTTAGCAGATCAAACCCTAGTACGCGTACATGCGTCTCCATCTTCTCTTCCTTTCTAGAGGTGAATTTTCTCACTTAGCCCCATGGTCATGACCTGTCCCAAAGGTTTTCTAAAATGGAACTGAAAATGCACCAAGAGACTTGGTGCTTCGCCCAATGGGGCATTTGAAATAGTGGCATCTGGTGTATCTGTTTATCTATGGAGGTTTGCATTCAGCCTTCCTCTTGTGTGAAACTGTTGCATACATGTGAATGCAAACTCACATGATCAAGCATTGGTGTTACCAGGGTGCAAGCATCTCCATTTTTATTTCGTGTTTGAATAACACACCAGTGATCAAGGAAAACTTGATTCAGCTGGGAACAATCCTGAGAGAGGGATGACCAAATAGTTGTACTTTGGGAAAGCTTTTGAAGTACCTGACAACAGGAGTTCCTTGACTGTACTAAGGCTCTAAAATAAACCTGGTCTTTGTAAGGGAATCTTTGCTTTATATGAACTGCCTAGTAAGAATACATTGATGTAGGTTTCCAAATTAACGGCAATATTCTGCCAACGCTCTGGGGTGTAGCTGATCAGGTGTAGCTCTATTAGCTTCAGTTGCACAGTACATGGCAATAGGTGCTTTCAGGATCTAAACCTATAATTGGCATTCCCTGCAATCTGTGCTATTTCTGTCACGTTGTGAGGCTGCTCAGCAGTGCGCTTGGTATGCTGACTCGCTCCTTTTCTTTTGGCATGTTTGTTTGGCGGCTGGGCAGGAGGGTGTTGGGTTTGTGAACAGGCTCTCCAGTCTCTCCGGTAACCTTGACCATCAGTGTAATTCCCTGGATGGCTAGGCGAGAGCAGTCACTTGTTTAAATTCCCAGGATGCCGTAAAAGATTAGTAGCATTTGGCTTTTGGTGAGTATCAGCCACAGAGAGCAGATCCTAAGGGTCTGATTTCACAGAGCTGCAGCCTGCGCTGCTCGTGAAGTGAAATGACATAGCGTCTCAATAGGAACAGAAGGATGTTGTGGGTTTAATCAGCCTTACGGGCCACCTTGGCTCCAGTCAGCAGGGGTCTTGCATGTCAGCCATTTCCACGTCCGTTCCTACCAGACTGTAAAACTCACACTCCAGTCGAGGTAATGAACGGCACAGTCTGTCCAGAATTGCATCACCAGGTGGGTTCTGCAATGTGCTTGCTATTCACATTGCAGAGCCAGCCAGGGCGTGGAATGCAGTTCGACCCGAGAGCGCCATTCTCTGCTCTGCAGGAGGAGGAAGACCATTCAGCTGGGCACTAGTAAGCGCTAGATTAATTTTAAAGAAGCAGCTGATAATCTCCCATATCACCTCCACCAAGTGACTCAATCTTGGGGAAGTTTTTCTGTGGCTTAATAGACATTCAGCCTCCAGGGGCTGTTACTTGAGTACCATACCTTTCCCTAAAAAGATCATTACTACCCTTCTTCCATGTGTAACAGGATGGTGGAAGGGTACGTCAGACATCGTGGAGAAGCACGTGGCATGAGCTGTCCTGCCCCATAGCATAGCGCCGTTTGGCTGTCTGGGATTGTCAGTGCCAGGTTAGGTGGGCAGACACCACCTTTCTGCCTCTTTGCCGCCTTTCTGTGTTTTGTTGTTTTTTCTATTTGATATGGTTTTTTCAAGCCTAATGACTGGCTGTAATGTACACCCTCACTTGTAGTGTACACCCTCGGAAATGTGTGTGCATCCGCCTGTCTCGATCACACCCACCCAAACAAGCTGCTCCTACAGTGCGTTAGTTCTTCTGTCGCAGGGAGTGGGGAGGAGAGGAACTACTGTTTCCCCCTCGTTGGCATGGCTGTTGGAGAGCAAACCGGGTTGTGTTCTGGTGCGTATGCTAGAATAGAACTGTCAGAACAATTCTGCTGGCAGGCTCTAGCCCAAGGGTGAGATAAGAGGCATAAACACTTCCTGATTTTTACAGGCCAGATTGTGTGTTGCTGGGGTGGAGTTGGGAATTTTTTAACTTGTCAATAGACTAATTTAGATCAGAGTCATTGAGAGCAAATAAATGAGTAGCCAGTGAGTTGCTTGGTTGTTTGTAGTGGCTTCTTCATTATTGCACTTTAAGGAATGTCCTGGACTAGGGCAAGCTTTTTATTTAGGGCCTGATCCAAAGCCCTTTTGAAATCTCTAGGAGTCTTTCCATTGATGTCAGTGGGTTGTGCCTTTGGCCCTGGTTTCATTGAACTCTACGTTGTTGTTATTGGTATTGCAGTAGCACCTTGTGGCTCCAGTAATGGACCCTTCTGATCCTCTATCATGAGCAACAGGCTGCTTAAAACATAAGCAAAGCAAAGCCAGTACCTAGGTCCCGCCTAACTAAAGACCTGCTGATGCAGACACTGTAAATCCCAACCATTTGGTAGACTCTACATACGCCTGTTTGTTGCGTTCAATATTTTCATCTGTATTATCATCGTAGAACGAGACCGTAAGCTCCTGGGGCAGGGACCATCTTTGTGTTCTTTGTTCATACAGCACCTGGCAGAAATGGGTTGTTTCCACTTGGCCTGATAAAACACTTGCAGGATTTTGTGATGCCAACAGACTGGCTGGCTTCAGGATACTTGCTGGGATCTGGACTCTCTGCCTGCGTTATTGAATGGCAGGTGTATTGGTTTTATTGCACTGTAGGTGAGCGGTGGGCACATTTCCATAACAGACAGAGTAGGTGCTGCATTACTCACGAAGAGGTGTTAAAGATTAACTAGGAAAAAGCAGACAGCAAATCAGTGAGTTGTCGTGCAGCTTCCTGACGCTCTAGAGACTCATTGTTCTGCTGTTACTGCTCACAATGTGCACAGGGGTAAGGGCCCGTCTAGACACTTCAAAGCGCTGCCACGGGAGCGCTTTGCAGTGTGTGTGTGTGGTCACACGCAAGCGCAGGGAGCGAGCTCTCCCAGTGCTCCTAGTAATCCACTCCACGAGGGGAACAGCTCCCAGGGCTCCCAGCGCTCGGAGCCTGTCCACACTAGCGCTTTGAAGCGCCCAAACTTGCCAAGCTCAGGGGGGTGATGTTTCACCCACCTGAGCCAGCAGGTTAGAGCTCTATAAAATGTAAGTGGAGACGAGCCCTCAGTTGGTTCCAGGCAGTTACCCAGACATACCCCCTCAGTACGGGAGTGGCAGGGAGTTGGCGCAATCTTGCCCCACTGAGCTGGTGCGTCGGTTCACCCAACGCGGTCAGCACTCGCGGGGCTTGATCTACTCCTGCTGGTGCAAAAGGTGGGTGGCGTTTGCACCACAGACCCCACCCTTAGGAGTCCGGCTGGGTGGAGAGGGCAGTTCTAATTATCATTTGGGAGTCTCTCCTCAGTGCTTCTGGAGGGCCGTGCCTCAGCATGTTGTCCAGCCAGGCCCACACTTGGGTCGGTGCTGGCCTGCTGTGGGCCTCTGGTGGAGAAAGTACTCCAGGTGCTTGGAGCTGCAGCCGCTCCTCTCTTGGCAGACTTGACTCGCTGGAGCCCTGTGCCCTGGGTTACACCGGTGGCAGTTAATCCAAGGGTGAGCGAGGACCGGAGTATAGAGGAGTCGGCTGAGCGAGGATCACCAGGGTGACACATTTCCGTGTGTCAGCGTTCATTTAGCTAGGAGACTTCGGATGAAGTTCTTCAGGGCAACGCAGGAGCTTAGCAGAGATGAAAGCTGAGTAGCAAAATTCCATGGACATAAATTTTTAAGGCCAAATGGAATCATCCACTCTGACCTTCTGCCTTACCCAAGCCGTAGGCAGGGCTGCACATGCTCCTCTGCCTGTGTGTTGTGTTGTCTGTGCTAAAGTCCTTTCTAAAGAAAGGAAGTGCTATGCTGGTGTGTTAAAAAAAATAAGGTGTAAGTGTCAAGTAAATGACAGATACATTTACATAACCAACATTTAAAGACGGGATTCTTTGGGACATTTATCATTTTCTGTAATACTTGTGCAACACAGTGCACACGTTTCTCATTGTGCGTTAAGTTCTTGTCATTCCTCACATCATAGTTTTGATCATTTTCCAACCACAAAGAATAATATCAGTTATTGTGAGCTTCCCACACAAGGGTGCTGTTTGTGTCCTGCCCAAACACTGTTTTTCTTTGAGGCCGTATGTGAACTGTTAAAACAGAGACTTCATTGTTTGTCCAACTCTGAGAATGCAAATCAAATACTTACTGTGTGAGTGTACAAACCGCACCACTTCCATGTAAAGTGAGATTACACCTGAGTACACTTGGACAAACTGAAACTTTTTTGAACTAGGAGTACAAAATACCTAGAAATACAGGTTTCAGAGTAGCAGCCGTGTTAGTCTGTATCCGCAAAAAGAACAGGTGTACTTGTGGCACCTTAGATAATAACAAATTTATTGGAGCATAAGCTTTCGTGGGCTACAGGCCACTTCATCGGATGCATCTTACTGAATAGTCTGTGCATCTGATGAAGTGGGCTGTAGCCCATGAAAGCTTATGCTCCAATAAATTTGTTAGTCTCTAAGGTGCCACAAGTACTAGAAAAGACACTATCCCTGGCTTTATTAAAAAATAATCTTGAATTTACGTGTGTGTGTCAAACTAGAGAGTGCTCTTTATAGTCTATGCATATAGTATAAGATCAATGACTTATATTTGACCAAAACAATAAATAGTTGGTCTCCTTAACATATTACCTCTTTCCCCTCAGGTCTCTCTCACAACTCATGAGGAGTCTGGTTCTTGAGTAATAATGATGCTTTTAATGCACTCTTCGGAGCCCTCTGATATTGTATTTACTGTTTGAACCTTGAATTTTTTTTTTAAAAACCCCACAGCGTTTTTTAAAAAACCACAGCTTTTGTTTTGTACCAATTATTTCTTTGTTCTGGAATGTGTTAGATTAAGATTAATTTTTAATTTGCTGCATGTGGCTGTAATTAATTCCGTCATTACTATTTTGGGTTTTATGATTTGTCTAAATGTAAATATTCTTTTAAGGGATTACAACAGTTATCTTTTATGAAGATCCACTAAATTAAAAATATTGCCAGTTTAAAATTACACCCTACAAAAAGAAATGTAATTTAAATGTATTATGATAGGAACCAACAAAAGATTCAAATCTATCAGCACCTTTACTTGTGAATTATAGTGTTCTGAATGGGAGTTTTTATTTAAGGTGAATGAGATTTCTGTAATTATACTCGTCAGTCACTGCCACTTGCTGCCTTTAAAATATAGGGTTATGATTATTTGTTGCTCAGTATTGTCACTGAGTGTAGCTTCAAGCTGTTGTCTAACATGGTTTCATTATATTGTACCAGGTTTAATTTCTGTGAAGAATCAATATTTATATAGGTGAACTATAAACAGGAGCTCTCAACTGTAACTCTGTAGGGTTGTCCCGTAGGGTAACTATTCTGTCCACTACATGGGATAGAAAATCTCCTTCAGGCACTCACTCCTTCACAGAGGGTAAGTCCAGAAGGCATTGTGATCATTGTCGCTCTTGGGGGCTAGGGCCCATCTTTTTGTTCTGCACTGGTACAGCACCTGGCACTGTTGGGTCCCGGTCCATGTTTGGGGCTTCAAGGCTCTATGGGCGTATAAATAATATGAATAGGCTGCCCTCCTGCACAACACGGGCCATAGAACTCGCCCGAATGTTTGAACTAGGGCACTTCCTGAATTACCGAAGCCTGCACGGCTGTCTAATGGAACGTGGGATTTTGTTTCGTGTTAAGCAGTGGCTAGTTTCCTAAGAGGTAAATAGAGCCTTGCACTGACTAGTACTCAAAGTTCAGGCTTTGGGCCTGATCCAGCTGCTGTTGCACAACTGCCATTGGAGTCCAGGCAGGTCTTGCGGGATCCTCATTTCTAGGCCTCCCTATTTTGACTAATCCTCCAAACGCAAGCTGCAAACACTCCAGTGGTGTGAACTCAGTAAATGCTGGGCCTTCCTGGTAGGTGGTTTTGATCTGTGGAGTAACTGAGATTTGGAAAATAAAACAAGAAGCTGCAAGACATGCAGCGAATTATCACCCACTCAGTTCCTGCTCAAGAAAACATCTGATCCTCTACTGCAGATAGATTTACACCTGAAATGGTATGGGCAAAGTCTGCTCTCTAGATTCACTGACTACAACTGTCAGATCTCTTCCTGTAGCCAGAGATTTGCCAGCCCGAAGGAGTGTCTGGTTGGCTGGTGTTTGTGCGGCGCTTAGCTGCCGACTCTGGCTGAGGGCCAGCGTGCCATAGCACAGCCCCCAGGGTTGCCTCATGGAATCTTGCAGGAGTAGGTGCTTCTGTCACGGAGGACAGGTCCATCAATGGCTAGTAGCCAGGATGGACAGGGATGCAACCCCATGTTCTGGGTGTCTCTGGCTTGTGACTGCCAGATGCTAGGACTGGGCAAAAGAGGGGAGGGGTAGCTCAGTGGTTTGAGCATGGGTCTGCTAAACCCAGGGTTGTGAGTTCAATCCTTGAGGGAGCCATTTAGGGAACTGGGATTAAAAAAAACTGTTTGGGGATTTGTCCTGCTTTGAGCAGGGGGTTGGACTAGATGATCTCGTGAGGTCCCTTCCAACCCTGATATTCCATGACAGGGGATGGATCACTCAATTATTGCCTGTTCCATTCACTCCCTCTGGGGCACCTGGCACTGGCCAATGTCGGCAGACAGGATACTGGGTAGATGGACCTGTGGTCTGACCTAGTATGGCCGTTCTGAGTCAATGTCCCATCGAGTCCTTACAGAGCCAGCCTGGACAGGGTGTGGTTAGAATGCTCGGGGGATAATGATGGAAATGGAACTGCTGTGTAATTACTCCTGTGTGTCGCCCGGGTTAGTGGATGTTGTCGGTCTGAACGTATTGGGTTAGTTTAATAGGGGGCTGTCAGGAAGAGAAAGGAAACAGTGACTCCGAATGAACCACCCCACAGCAAATGGCCAGGGGCCATTGCCTCTGAGGAGTCTGGCTGGACCTGGGGCTGAGTCCGGGGAGCTAGTGTGAACAATCGGGGCCCAACACCTGGGACCTGAGCAGAACAAAGGAACTCGATCTCTAGGCTGAGAGGATCTCTTCCTCCCTCCCAAAGGTGGTTGGGTAGCTGTTCAGGGAAAGCAGGCTGAAACAGGCTCCTGCTGGGGTGTCTGAGGGAAGCTAAGCCTGTGTAGGCTACCATCAGGGCCTGGTCAGATGGACACCTATGCAGGCTGCATGTGGTTTAAAATCCTTCCCTCTAATGCTTTGCTTCTACTGCTGAATAAGCAATATGTTGGTTTAAGGCAGCTGGCTGGTCACTCTATTCACAGCTGGTCACAGACTCCATCCCCCAGGGAAGATCCATAGGTTCAGAACCTAGTTGGACCTACTGGATAAGCACTGTTGATCTGCAGGGTGCTGTAGCCTCGGGCCCAGGCTAAGAGTGGTGAATTGCAACCCTTCCCCCCTCCATCTACAGGAGAGGGGAAAGCATGAGCCCCAGTACCTGAAGGTGTGCTCAGACAAACCAGAGAGGTGACAGGTGCAACTAGCCTGGAACAGTGACTTGCAAATGATTTTTTTTAAATCTATTTCTGCTTTTTTGTTGCTGCTATATGCAGCACAAAGAAGGCTGCAGAACAGAAATTCAGACTTTCAACCAGCTCTAGCTGGGAAGCTTGTACTGCCGATATAACACTGTCCTCGGGAGCCAAAAAATCTTACTGCGTTATAGGTGAAACTGCATTATATCGAACTTGCTTTGATCCGCCGGAGTGGGCAGCCCCGCTCTGGAGCGCTGCTTTACCGTGTTATATCCAAATTCGTGTTATATCGGGGTAGAGGTGTAATATGTAAATGGTTGGGCTCAGATCAGCAATTGTGATTCGTACCAAATATACATCTGGCATGCTATGTATCCTAGTAAGCTGAATTCTGGCTGTGCTGGGTCATGCTGATTCCTGTCCTGTCAATTAAATGGTGACTAAGCTGGTCATCCAGGCTGGCTTTAACAACGCGTCATAGATGCAAAGCTGCAGGGTGTGTACAAACCATTCCAAACTCTCCATGTTAGTCACTGCAAATTTATGCCATGGTAATACCATTGCCCTGGAACACTAGCTGGGTGTTTAGCATCTGGCACCGACCAAGCATGTCCAGGAACATTCTTGATATGACTGTTTCCCTATGGTTGCTGTCGAAATTCTCAGCAGGTAACCACTGATCTTAATTTACAATCATTGCCTATTCCAAACCCTTGGAAAGACTGGTTTGTGTTGCACTGGGTCCCCAGATCTGCTGAGAATCAATAATTCATGATCTTCAGCAGAGAAAGAAAAATCCTCTTTCAGAGGTGAGTGAGCAGCTCTCTGGCAAATATGGGGCCCTAGGACATCAATTGTTATTGCACTTGAGGTGTGCTTTTTAATTAAGCTTTTTAATCCATTTTGTTGCCAGAAGAAAATAAAAAATGTGAGCTGAATGTAAACCAGTGCAGTGCGGTCATCCTGAATCTGCAGGCAGGCAACTCCAGTGCCTCTGCTGCTGCTCAACCTGTTGTCCTTCAACAGCAGCATGTGCCTGTCAAGACTGGACAGTTTTGCAGCTGCTATTCAGAAAGCTGTCGGCGGCAGTGAAACATGACAGCTTCACGCTGCTGCTGCTGTTTGAGAAATCTCTCCGCAGCAGAGTCAGCACTCCCATTTTTTTATGGGGAAGATGACCCAGGACCTTAGAGCAGGGAATGTAGATATTAAAGCCTCTGTGACCACATCTGTGCGCTCTTCCTTGGAGGACCACAGCTATCAATATGTGGGGTTGGATAAAAATTATGACTGTGTGATGCTCCCTAATAAGCCTCTTAAGTGTAGTTTTTATGAACACTTATTTCAGTGTGTTTTCTGTTACTGATGTTGCAATGCCATGAGAAATCACAGGCTTCCAGAACTGACACTCTGCTTTGGTTGGACCACCACGTGAGAAACTGGCGAATAAAGTTTTTGGTTTTGTCACTCATTTTACCCCATTATTTCAAGACAGAAGCGTCTTGCCAAACACTGCCAGGCTGCATTTTTAAATTATTGCTGATCAGTCAGTGCATTTGATGTATTCATGTAACTATGTACTGTCTGTGTTTTTGCCTGGATCGTTGTCCAAGCAATTCCAGAGGACTGGGTTCTTGCATCTTCTCTGACCTGATTTATGTTTGAATCACATCCCTAAAACAAGCGAAAATAAGTCTCTTCAGTATAATGCAAATTGCTCCACACTGAGCACTTAAATGTGATGGAGATGCAAGTCAGATGTTGAAAACAAGCACTGTTGATGGTTGTCTAACAACTGGACTAATGCAGTATTTTAGGACTGTAATGTGAACTATCAGAAAGGCTCCATATTATGTTAAGCATCTTAGATAAACCACTAAATCCCATGTCAGAGATGCATATTTATCCTCATTCTAAAGCATAAAGCCCTCTAAAATGCTGCAGTTCTGGTCACCATGGTTAGAATTCTTTCATCAGTAGATTCTGAAAAGGTAACTGTTGTCTCTTACAAATCTCTTGCAGCCCAGTTTAACGGGAATGAGAAAAGGCAATCTTCTCCTTCACCTTCAAGTGACAGGCGTCGACAGCTCCGAGCGCCAGGAGGTGGCTTCAAACCCATCAAGCATGGCAGCCCGGAATTCTGTGGGATCCTGGGAGAGAGAGTAGATCCAACTGTGCCACTGGAAAAACAAATGTGAGTTAACATGGAAAACGCGGTGTGTGCAGAGCTCTGTATCTGCCTAAGTGAGTGGCAGGCAGCTGGAAGGAATGAGGCCTGTTAACATTCCGGTCCTGTTGTCCCCTGTACTTCCCGGAGTTTCATGTTGTTACAAACCCCTAAGCATGCACACAAAGAACAAGGGAGGATGTGAGAATGTCACCACCCTGAGGATCACTTCAGGTTATCTCTAATTGTTGTACAGTGTGTAAATATTATGCTGATAGGTGCCGGGGAGGGGAACAATAGACGTCTGTCTGAATGATGCTCAGGAGCTGTAATCATCATGACCTGTGTGAATTGTAAGTGGCTCATTTTTGTGTTTAAATTTTTATCTGTGTCAATCACGTTTATTCTTGTATTTCAAGCCTATCAAAGCCCTGCTGTAAAGTCTCTCTAATTGAAGATCTTGTTTATCTAGAAAGTAGCCATACAGTTTCAGATATTCATCCCCTTCCCCCTATCGGTGAGAACAGTCTCTGGGTTCACCTGGCTGGACCTGTTACAAAACCAGTATAAGGAGAGGTCATCAGAACAAGGGTGGTGATCAGCTCTGGGTTTATTTGCTCCACACCTGCTCCTAGGGAAGAGTCTCCAGAATATGTGTCTCCCTCTCCCCTACGGGGGTGCCTCTTGGGTTTCCTGTGCTTCCATGTCACCCAGCGGATGCTGCATGTGTGGTTACAAGTGGTAGTGTGATCTGGTACCAGACCTATTGCTGCAGATACAGCTTAGCCAAGTGGCAGCACGTTCTGCAAGTGGGGTTTGCACCTCAAGTTCTCCAATGGGCAATATTCCCAGCCACACAGTCATGCTCCCCCTTTGGCATCACCCAAAACTTTCAAGTAGCTACGCGTTGAAAATGCAGAAATCTCTAATCTAGGAAACTGCAACTGTCAAGGCTCAGTCAACACCTCTACTATAACCCCCTGGCTTTTACAGGACTACTGTGTTGGCTATAAAAATGCACTCTGGGTAATAGCCATAAACTACCATCATTTTCATATGCCAGAGTTTGATTAGAATCAGGTAAGTAGTTTGGACTCTTTAAAGAGTTTAGTAGGGTGGGGATGGTGGTGTAACTCAGAACATTTGGTGGGCGAATAAAATGGGACATGATCTGAGGTCAAGATTTAGTGGATAATTTGAAATGCAACAACTGTGTTAGAATAGAAAGTAAAAACCAGAGTTCTGGCTGTTTTTCTATCTTCAATTCATCGGTTGATGTTCAGATATTTACACCAGACTCTTGGTTCATCAACTTGACATGAAATCCAAGACTGAATCCCTGCAAAGGAGCAGCTTCTGACTTGGGAATACAGTAGCACTTTGCTAATTTGCACCAGTAACTGGGAGACCCTTTGCAACTTTCTGGATTTTGTGAACCGGCAAATGTAAAGGTCTGAAGCTGTGAGGTGTTGAGAAATGTCAGTTACCATAACTGCATCTCCAGGATCAAGCCTGAAATGAACAAATCATTTTTAAAAAGCAACAGTAACGTGTCACAAAATAGGTGAGCAGGTAGTTCATTTTTACAAAATATGCTGAAGTACATCCTGAGATATGAGCGTAAATGATTGGTTTAAATTAAGTCTTAGTAATATGACACCTTTCTGCAGCATCTGCTACTAAATCTTTGCTGAGAAGCAGAGAGAGACAGGGTTTGTGTGTGTGTGTGCAGATTATAAAGTGAGTGGATTAGTGCAGGGTATGTTGGCAAGACACGAATGTCAGCTCCAGCTCAGTATCAGGAAATTACTTTTAGATGCCTGGTGTTGAGGGAAAAACAAACCTCTAAGCACATGTACCTGGCAAGTCAGAGACCTGAAGAAGTTGAGTGGAACTGCTCCACTTCCCCCATATACAAGGCAAAAAATGAAGATGACGATGTCTCTTCTGTACTTCCTGCCTCTCGCTGGAGATGAGATCTCCCCGCCCCTGTAAATGAGGTCCTTTGCAGCTACTCTAGTCCTCCAGTGCCCAGCTCAGAACTGAGAGTAATGTAATGCTGCATAGCAGGTGAACTGCAATGCATGGGCATGACAGGATGAGTAAGTGATGCAACTACCTGGTCCTCAGTGGCGCTATAGCTGCTTACACCAGGGCTGAATTTGGCCCTCACTCTAAGGGCGTGTCTGCATGTGGTAGTGGTCCCCAATTAACTCCCTGGCTGGATGCTGTTATTCCAGAACTAGAGTTTCTTGCTCCTGTTTAGCTAATAGCCATTTAGCTAAGTTAATCAGGAACAACGCCGTGTGTAGACAAGCAGATTCAGTTGTGCAAAGTGGAAAGACCGCATTAAGGGCCTGATCTTACTGCACATTGCAATCAACGGGACTCTCCGTATTGACTTCACTGGGAGCTGGGACAGGCCCTACTTGGGTAGAAAAACATGATCACATTTTAATGATGTGTACAAGTTTTTAGTGCAGGGGTTGGCAGCCTTTCAGAAATGATGTGCTGAGTCTTCATTTATTCACTCAAGTATCAGAGGGGAGCCGTGTTAGGCTGGATCTGTAAAAGCAGCAAAGAGTCCTGTGGCACCTTCTAGACTAACAGACGTATTGGAGCATGAGCTTTCGTGGGCGAACACCTTGACGTGCATCTGACGAAGTGGGTATTCACCCACGAAAGCTCATTTATTCACTCTAATTTAAGGTTTCGAGTGCTGGTAATACATTTTTAACGTTTTTAGGTGGTCTCTTTCTATAAATCTATAATATATAACTAAACTATTTGTATGTAAAATAAATAAGGTTTTTAAATGTTTAAGAAGCTTCATTTAAAATTAAATTAAAATGCAGAGCCCCCCGGACCAATGGCCAGAACCCAGGCAGTGTGAGCGCCACTGAAAATCAGCTCGCGTGCCATAGGTTGCCTACCGCTGTTTGTGTTTTGCCATAGATTTTTGCTGGGTCTCTTATTAGCATCCTTATGAGACCTGGACCTCTAGAGCATCTTCTGTTTTACATGTTTACGCAAGCCTACTTGCTGAGGCTATTTCACTGCTTCTTGGCCATGTTGATGGCAGCTGAGTCTTGATGTGTGTGTGTGTGTGTGTGTGTGAGAGAGAGAGACATTTGAACAATAGGCAGCCCCAGTGCAAACAAAATGACCCTATCCATTGAGATTCTAACGCTGCCTAAGGACACGTTGCCTTGCTAAAGCCTATAGTTGCCTTTTGGAAATCTCTGAAGTATGGAGTGTCTAGTTTTATATGGCTATGCTATGCAAAGTAATACACTCCTATATACCAGTAACGAGTCACTGACTCCCCAAAGCCACGTTAGCAATATTTATCTCTGATACAGAAAGGTAATCGCCATCAGCCGTTGTCCCATGTCTCCTCAGACTGCTGTTTTCACCCATCACATTTTAAAGCCCAAATTCCGTGTTGCAACCCACACATGAAGCAGTGGCACAAGCATTGCTCGCTTGTGCACACACTCTGTCTTGCACACTCACACGCGTCTAATGCAGCTGCCCTGGGCCAGGAGGCATGCATTAAGCCCTCTGGGTGTAGCTGAAGTGTGTTGCTTTCAATCTCAAGTTAATGGGCATTTCCCTGTTGTTGGCGTAGATGTTTTGTTTGAGGATTAATAATTTTTGGGGGGAAGAATGGCAATGGTATATTTTTTCAGATCACCCTTCTCAATTCTACTGTTCTGTCGCTTTGTGAAATCTGATCATTTTAGTGTTTTCTCCCGTGCTCAGATCACTTCATCCATTTGATAACGCTTCTTTCAATTTGGTTCTCAGAACCCGATCAGGATAACCTCTAAAATTCTTACTAAGAAATCTCCCCTACCGGTAAATATCTGATGGGGAAAAAGCCTTGTCAGCTAACTTTCATACTCATTTCTCAATACTTCTCATGCCTTCATTTCACAGTTAGTAGAGAGCAGAATAAAGACCCTGAAGAGCCTATGTCCTAATCCCTCCATCAGTTGAGATATTCCATTTCTGGTGGAGACTCTGGATGTAACAAGAGAGGGTGACGTGATGAATATTTAATACTAGCACCGAGATTTGTTTAGGGCCTTGCACCAGATTTCACTAGCAGGATTTTCCATAGGGCTAACATTACCACACAGATGTTGAGGAGCATAATGGATTGTCCTCCAGGGAATCTCTCTGGCAATGACTTTGTTCAGTGGTAGTGAGTGCAGCGCCCTTCTCAGAGGAAGTTATTGGGGAAGTAAATTTAAAACAAATAAAAGGAAATGCTTTTCCACACAGCATGCATCAATTCATGGCGTTCAAGGCCAGTAATATTTGTAGTTATGTTTGCTAAGGGTGGTGGGGGGAATCAAATTTTCTGCATCGGGGTGTCAGCTGTGCACTGCAGGAGTAAGGAAGAGATTCTCTCCATGCATGTACATCATTGCACCCCTGACCAGGCATATCATGTGTCTGGTGAAAGGCGTGAGGTCTGTTTTTCCTCTAACGCCTTAGCTTGTGCATTATGAGACTAGTACAGTCTGATCCTGTATGGCAAATCCTAGGGAAACCAAGCCTCCATAACCTTTAATTTGCAGACATGCTTGCAGATGAGGAAGGGCTAATTCCCCGCCCCGCCCCATGATATAATTGACAAGCTTTCAGAATGCCTGACCCCTTCGTCTCTCCTTAAAGGAACTAGCCCAATAGACTTATCCAGAGGGTTAAATAAAAACATTCTGCATTGTTCGCAGGTGTATTTAGAAAGAGTGGCCTTTGGTTTAGCTGTTCTGTTAAGGACACAGGCACACCTATTTCTCATTTCTCTTATTCTTTCATGCTTTCTCATACTTCATATATAGCATTTCTCATGTATAGCAATCCTGATGTTCCCTTTTTGTCCAGTTTTTATCCCCCAGTTAGATGTATACAGTTGTTTAATTTCAACTATTTAAACTACGGATATGCTCCCTTCTGTGGGAGGCAGGAAGCCTGTGTGGGTTGGAGACCAGAGATTTTCACAGTTCTCTCCTATCATATGATTATGACAGATATACCATCGTTTTCTGACTGTGTCCTCAGATTGTTACCAAACATTGCTTGGGAAGGTTCATATAGACTCTGCTAGTATATACATCCTGATTTACGTTTCAGCCTTCGGTGACACTCCCGTGCAAGCATCATCTTAAATTGTAACTTGCAGTGTTGTTTTGGCCAGCTTGATCCCAGGATATTGGAGAGACAGGGTGTGTGAGGTAACATCTTTTATTGGACAACTTCTGTTGGTGAGGGAGACCAGCTTTCAAGCTGACATGGAGCTCTGTCCTTTTTCCCGAACAGAAGCTGGTCCGATAAAAGATATTACTTCACTCCCCCTGTCTCTCTCAAATTGTAATGACAGCCTTCTAGAACGTAACCAATGTTACCACTGATTCCAATTAAAGCATTTATGCAGCGAAATGTTCTGTGAGTTAAATACTTGTTTACTGATGTCTTAATTGCTTTTCCTTTTTCCTAGATGGTATCATGGCGCAATCAGTCGGACAGATGCAGAAAACCTGTTACGGTTGTGTAAAGAATGTAGCTACCTTGTGAGGAATAGTCAAACAAGCAAGCATGACTATTCTCTTTCCTTAAAGTAAGTACAGTTCAGTAAAACAAAAACTTATAAACAAGGCTTCCTTTGGTGCAGTAGAATTCAGTCACTTTTGTGGCACTAGTAAAGGCTGGATAATGTACCCAAAGGAACTGTAGAATATGGACGGTCAGCTTGTGTTGTGTCTAGTGACAGTTCTGGGGTGTTAAGGGATTTTTATTCTTTGCTTGGTGCGCTCCTTACAAAATACACTTGATCTTTTCCAGCGTCTGATTAAAACATTCGTGCGCGTTCTGTTTTGTTTCAGCTTTTTACTAGACACCCATTTCTTGCTTGTTTTCCTTTTTCACCAAGACTGTCTTTCTGGCTGGAAAGGTACAGTTGGGGGAAGCTGGTGTGTAGGATGTAGTGCTATGAGTGAGAGATTGGAGGAAATTCGTAGCAGTTAACGGGACACAGTCAAGGCCCAGGGAACGCCAAAATTAAGTAATTATCTTTGTTCTGGTCTCTTCCATACTTCCACTTAATGATTCTTCCCTTCCTGGCTTGGGTCACTCAGAGCATGCTTATGTTGTGCATATCAGCTCATCATACGCTCACCTGGCTCTAGCGTTCATGCCACTATTCCAGCAGCTAAGGAAATGCTGTACTAGCCAAAGTCACAACCTAACCCTCTGTGCCTGCGTACGGCCGGAGGAAGCCCCTCCATGGGCTACGCCAACCTTGGTTCGGGGCATACAGGCGTAAGGAGGCTTATTTACACCCTCCCTGGAACGGGTGCGGTGGGAAACGGGTCTGTGTAAACGACTAAGCCTCTGTTGGAGGATATGTCAGCACTGCAGGGAGACCCCCCCGCGCAGGGCCGGCCCCAGGGGTTTTGCCGAACCAAGCGGCGGGGGGGGGGGGAAAAAAAGCCGCAATCGGCGGCAGCTCCACCGCGCCACTTTCTTCTTCGGCGGCAGGTCCTTCCCACCGAGAAGGACCAAGGGACCTGCCGCCGAAGAGCCGGACCTGCCTCCCCAAGCACCTGCCTGCTGAGCTGGTGCCTGGAGCCGGCCCTGCCCCCGCGGCTGGCCTATGCCAGCTGACTCAGGCTCGCGGCACTTGGGCGAGGGGCTGTTTAACTGTGCTATAGGTGTTCAGGTTCTGGCTGCAGCCTGGCCTCTGGGACCCTCCCACCGCTCAGGGTCCCAGAGCCCAGGCTCCAGACCAACCTGGTCTCTAGCCTCAAACAGTCCCTTAGCCCAAGCCCCAGAAGCCCGGGGCAGCCACAGGGGTCTCACTGCAGTGTAGACACACCCCGATTTGTGATCTTCCTAGGGCAAGTCCTGGGATGGTGCAACAGGCCCATTCCTACTCCATGTGTAGGTGCCCTGCCCTCCCCGCCCCCAGAGTGTTACAAAGGCTCCACACTTGTATGTGGATCTGGCAGTTAGCCCATTTCAAACCTCCTACCCTTAAAGCTACAGGCCACATACTCAGCATAGTCCACTGACTTCATGTTCTCAGGTTTGGTTGTATTCTCCCATTGCCTTCAGCAGATGTGTGCCAATGTGCACAGGCTGAGGGTCTGCCCTACGGGTTAAAACTACGCCGTTCAGGAATTTTAAAATCCAAATTCCTCTCTGTATGTGTGTCAACACACCTTTCACACACAAGCTTGTACTGTGGCTTTGTGCTGTCGTGTGCAGAGACCCACCAAGAACAGCTGGAATGCAGTTTCTGTGTAGATCAGTGGTTCTCAAACTGGGGCCGCCACTTGTTCAGGGAAAGCCCCTGGCGGGCTGGGCCGATTTGTTTACCTGCCGCGACCACAGGTTCTACGGATCGCGGCTCCAGGCCAGTGGGGAATGCAGGAAGGGTGGCCGGCATGTCCCTCGGACCATTGCAAGATCCAATGCCGGGAAGTTCAGCAGCCCCCATTGGCCTGGAGCCGCGAACTGTGGCCAGTGGGAGCTGTGATCGGCCGAACCTGTGGACTCGGCACATAAACAAACCGGCCCAGCCCACCAGGGGCTTTCCCTTAACAAGCAGCAGCCCTAGTTTGAGAATCACTGGTGTAGATGATGTCCTCCTCTGATCCTCACCTGTTTTCTGTGAGTTGTCAGCTGTAACAATTCCTCTGGTTCTCTGAGAACCTTGGAATGAATGACACCTGGCTCTGCTGATTTAAGTACATTTAAATTATACATTTAATACGTTTTAAAGCTCGAAGGGAACACCAGGATCATCTAGTCTGTTTTCCTGTATGACACAGGACAGAGAATTTCAGCCCAATGATTTGTGGTCGAACTAGAGCATATCTTTTAGAAAGACAGCTAATCCTGTGTTAGCCTCCAGATGATGGAGAATCCACCACGTCCCCTGGGAAACTGTTCCAGAGGTTAATTACCCTCGCTGTTAACATTTTGCATTTTTATTTACGGTTTGAATTTTGCTGACTGAACTTCCCAGCATTGGATCTTGCTATGCCTTTGTGTGCTACGTTAATGAGCTGACTGTTACCAGTAACTCCCTGTGTGGGTATTTAGTCTGTGTTTTAAATCGCCTTTTAACCTACTCTTTGATAAACTAAATAGCGCAAGTTCCTTTAATCTGTCATGATAAGGTACGTTTTCCAGACCACAGATCATTTTTGTCGCTATTCTCCAAACCCTTCCCAACATGGTTTTAAAGTGTGGACCCCAAATCTAGACACAGAATACAGCAATGGTCTCACTAGCGCAATATACAGTGTAGTGAGGTATACCACCTCCCTAGTCCTTCACAATAACGTTGGGCTGAGAATTGGCCCCTTCTAGACATACCCTGACTAGTTGATAGTTCCCCATTAACAGTTGCATTTTGAGGCTGATCAGTTTAACCCTTGTAAATCCCTTTCATCTGAGTCATGCTGATTTTTTAGCTAGTTCGCCCTTTTCAAGGAGGATGTTGTGTGGTGCTAAGTCAGCTGTCCCAGGATATTCCCTCAGCACGGTCCCCGTTGTCAGCCACACTTGTACGCATCTCAGAGAACAATAACACATTCTTTTAACAGAACCGTGTTTTCCAGGAACCCACATTGGTGGTGGTGAATTATATTTTCATCCTTTCAACTCTTTGGCGATGATCCTGTAGCTGCCATTCCATGACTTCGCCTGATATTGGCTCCTGGGCAAACAGGCCTATAGGTTATGGCTACACAGCAATAGAAAACCCATGGCTGGCAGGGCTCACAGGGCTCAGGCTAAGGGGCTGTTTAATTGCAGTATAGACATTCAGGCTCGGGCTGGAGCCCTGGCTCTCTGATCCTGCCAGGTGAGGGAGGTCCCAGAGCTTGCACTGCCTCTGAACCCAAATGTCTACACTGCAATTAAACAGCCCTGTGAGCCCCAGTCAGCTGGCAGGGGCCAGCCGCGGGTGTCTACATGGAATGTAAGCATACCCATGCCTACCTGGTTCGTACCATTTGCCCTTTCTAAATACTGGCAAAGCACTAACGTTCTCCCAGGCCTCTGGAATATCTCCAGTTCTCCAAGAGTAACATCAGTGCTCTGGAATGCGCCTTTACAATTCTTGGGTGCAACAAAATTGGTTTTAAAAATGTTTGTCTTTAGCAGACAAGGTTTTAACATCCTCCTTGGCTACTGTTGGACTGGAAGGTATTTCATCATCGTTATATGGTGACACTGCATCATCCAGCTTCTTCCCAAATACAGAACTATTTATTGAACACTGCTTCTGCCTTGTCCTCATTGTTGTCACTTTCCACATCTCCAGCTGGGAGTGGACCTGTTCATTTGAATGGGTTCCTTTTCTTCCTGATACATTTCGAAACATTCCTTCTTTTTGTCCTTAGCCCTGTTGGCCATGGGAAAGTTTGATACCTTTTAGCTTCTGAAATAAATCGCCTGCATTCCTTTAACATCTGATTCCTATTCGCTGCCAGCTGCCTCCTTGTTTTTCCATTTATTAATATATTCTTTCATTATACTGTATTGCTGCTTTCCTATCCCCTCCTAACGAAGAGGGCTCTTTAACCAAAATAGCCCTTTGGCCGCTGAGGAACTGTCTCCCTTTTGGGCCTGAAGTAAGATGTTCTTCTGGACCATTCCCAGGGATTAGTCACGTGTCTGTCTAATTATTTCCTCCCAATGAGTTTTTCCCATAATTATTTTTCGCTTTGAAAATTGACCCTTTTCAAGTGCCAAACATATATTGCTGTCTGGTTTAATTCTGTTTTGCCCCAAACAAATATAACCAGGTCATAATGATCACTTGCACCTAGGCAGCCCACTAGCTTCAAGTTCAGTGAGTAATCTCCTACCTGCCTCATTAACTTCATTGCTGCTCCTTCCCAGATCCTCATTAACGTTTATCTTGCCGTGCCGCCTGCTTCCTTCATTCTTTTTTGTTGGAGAATGAAACAAAGTGCATGTGTTCTGAGTATTTTGCTCTTTTCCATCTCTATTATTGAACTTCCTCTGTATTTGGCAGTAGCTCTGTATTTCCCTTTAGTATTTGTTGTTGTCCCTGATGCAGGTTTTAAAACCTCACACTAACTCTGCGTTTTTACTTTGGTCATTTTTACCTTCATTTTGCAGCTTTCCTTCAGTTTTACTCCTACTGAGCTTCACTGCAATTGCACGCTCATCTTTTGGAGTTCTGTTTTGTGTAATGTTTGTGTGGATATCCTGTGCGCCTTCCAGTTCCTACTTTCCAATAAATACCTGAGTAGTTTAGAATCCCTGGGGAGTATGAGCCCTGGTGACTTTGTTGCTCTGTGTTCCTGGAACAGCTGGTGGTTTTTCACATGGGTTTGGTGTGTAGCATGCATCTAGCGTAACTGCCTTGTCTTCCTTATCTAATGCTGCCAGTAGACTTTTGCCGTTACTCTTAGACCCTGATCCAGTATTGCAAACCACATGGCCACCCCATGCACCCACCTAGAGCCTGATTGCAGGGCCCACCTGTGTGGCTCTTAGTGCAGCTGTCTGGACTCTGAGGCTGATGTAAAGAAGATGAAATACTAGACCCCATTGGTTTTCCTCCCTCGTTATCTCCTGTATAGATTCTAACATTTTATACCCGGGGTGCTCACAGAAGGGTGGAAGTGCTAGGCTGCTAAAACCCAGTCCCAGGCACCTTCTCCCTTGAACGGTGTGGGCCCCAATCCTGTATACACTTACACATGCAAGTAACGTAACTCACAGTTATGGTCCCACGGAGGGTTACTCCTGTGAGTAAAGTTAGTCATGTGTAGAAATGTTTGCAGGCCGGGGCCCGTGGTGAGTTCAGAACTCATTGACAGCTGGTCTAGAATGCTGCTTAGCACCATCAACAAACTTCTTTTTCAGAGACAATAAAACACTAAGATCATATTAGAGTTTTATCTGTCGTCTTCCTTTTTTAAGAAGTGCAAATGAAGTGCAGCCATCCGGCTCCTGGCTGGTGGTCGCTGTGACCCTCTGTATGAACGTTCCCTGACCCCAACCGAGCCGGACCTTTCTCAGCAAGGTCAGCCTGCTGCTCGTTCCCCTGTACCCCACCCACTTCACACATACAAACCAAAAGCTTCAGAGTGCTTCACTGCACACCGTCAGTACCCTGCTGGCCCACAGAAATGCAATCAACAGTTACAGCATAAGGACAACCGTTGCAAAAACCAGCCCTGGATTTTGAAGAATGCTCAGTTTTCCCCTAGTAGACAGACACAGGCATTCATGGAGGTGTGTTTGAGGAGGTGTAACATAAGATAAAACAATATACTGTTTGAGGCTCTTGTAAATGTGTACAATATACAAATAAGATTCAGTGCTGAGCCTCTCCACTTTGTAAATTATTTTAATGTTGCAATTATAAAGATCTAAATTAGGAACTGCCAGCTACTACCATGTTTGTTTTTAGTGCATTTGGTAGCCTAGTATAAACAAACATGGTAATTAGTGATGATATTCAGTGTATGAAAAACAACTTCAGCACACGTTAGTAGTTCCCAAAAGCCAGGCATAATGTAGTGCTGTCATTAGTGAGATGTACCCTCCAAAATAGTTTGAATGAACTTAAAAACAGAATAAAAAGCTCTTCTGTACATCAGTTGCATGCGAGTGTAGCCCTTGCTCCGTGTGTGTTGACCCGGTGGGTCATAGTTAGCCAGTAAAGAGAGAGAGACTGCTCAGGGAGCAGCTTACTGTCTGAGTAATTAGAGTGCACCCGTGCTCCAAGTCTCTTTTTCTCAGACTGTATTCTGGCTTCCAGCTAAACCAAGCCCCATCCCTGCCCACTACTTTGGCACATGCTGCACGTGTAATTCTTTGCATCAGGATGTCCCAGGGCCGCCCCCGGGGGGGGGGGGGGGGGAGTGGGACAATTTGCCCCAGACCCCACAGGGGTCCCCAAGAGAGTTTTCGGCAGGTCTTCGGTGGCTGCCAAACACACCCGGAGCGAGTGAAGGACCCACTGCCGAAGACCCAGAGCTGCTTCTGTTCCGGGTCTTCAGCGGCAATTTGGCGGTGAGGGCTCCTTCCGCTCCAGGTCTTAGGTGGCAGTTTGGCGACGGGTCCTTGACTCGCTCCGGGAACCGCTGCCGAAGTTCCCTGAAGACCCGGAGCGGAAGGACCCCCGCTGCCAAAGACCCCAGGCCTCCTGAATCCTTTGGGCAACCCTGGGATGTCCTTGGGAAGCTCTCCTGAGACACGGCATAGCTCTGCTTGCTAAGTATTAGTTTGTGAATTTAAATGTTATTTTACAGAGACTTCCTCTGAGCTGCCTGGAGTCTGATTTTGTTGCTGCTGCTGTTCTTGTTGTTGGTTTTTTACCTAGAACCACAGCGTCTTGCCTTCAGGGAGCAGACAGTTACAGATTCATACTTGGCCACCTATCTGCATTCAGAGTTGGCGTGAAGTTCTTGTCTGTTAGTTCACATAATAGCTAGTAAGAGCCTGATTCTCACTGCGAGAGAACAGGAATTACAGGGGGGAGTGATTTTACTGGCCTGAAAGGATCAAAGAAAGCAGACTTGCTATGCATCTGTCAGTCGCGAGCCTCATTTTGTAATAAATTGGTAACAAACTGTGAAACTGACAGTGAACAAACATCTCCATCATAGTTTCACGGCCGTTTAGTCACATGCCTCTTTAATCTCAACAAGCTAGTTTTGCCTTTGGTGTTATTGGCTTAAAATACTGACCCCAAGAAATACTCCACTTTGACAAAGAATATGGCCTGACTCCTTTCAAATAAGACTTTAAAAAAAAAAAAAAAAAAAACCTCTCTTTCAAGGCACAACAGTTTTTAGACCAGTCAGTCTTAGGTGTCGTTTTCAGTATCGATACCTCACAATTTAATTGCAGTGGAATTCTAGAAGGACGTCTTTGCATACCTTCCCCCACCCACCCCCTGTTCACCAATTTGCTGTATGGCTTCAGGTAGAAAAGAGCAACAACAGACATTCAAAGGGCTGCCATTCTGCAGCTCAGCAATGGCTTCCTCATTGATTTATGCGGTGACCAGACAATTTTCCAAGGGGGTACAGTAGGCATGTTTCATTCAGTTATGGATAGTCAGCTGTAAATCTTGGTTTGTGGCTACTGTCATCTTGAGAGCAAGAAACAAGAATTTCTTTGTAAAAACCCGTTAGCCCATTATTTGTTTTACAGAATAAACCTTGTCCTTGTTAATAAACATGGGACCAGAGAGCCATTTCCAAGTCTCACTTCTTTTGCACTATATTAAATAGCTGCTTTCAGTTTTCGGACACCCCTTTAGATAGAATGTGAACTTGAATACCTGCAATGTATAGTTGGTTTTCCATCAGCAGATTTGCAAATAGAGGCAGACAGTGGATATTGGTCTATATATAAATGCTGCTGGAGCAAGGCATAACATTTTTCTTCCGTTTTGTTTTGGTCAGACCTAGGGTTCTGAGGAAGCATGAGTTGTTTTATTCTTCAATTCTGTTCTCTTTAGGTTCTTATACTGTGCTCATTGCTGTAATATCTGAGCTCCTTCCAGTAGTGCATTAAGAAATAGAAGTAACATCTGCCATGTGATGTTCATTCTCTCCTCCTCTGCCACGGGGAAGAAGTAGGTACAGTTGAGTGTCTTGCTTTTGGAGTGTGGTTTTTAATACATATTTAGCTCTGTATTTATATTAAGGAAGGCAGATCGAAGAAATGTGTCTGCCCCTTGGAGTGGAAACATGGGGAGGTTTGTGATGGTCCGTCCTTCTGGGGGATTTATTCCAGCGTCTCAGACTAGCCCTGAGGAAGTCCCATTTCCTGCACAGATGAGCTTTGCCCTTATTAGAGAGAGTTCAGTTGTGCCACGAGACCAGAGTTGTGGATCATGGTCTTCATCCCAGAGCTTTAAGCTGTTTGACATGACCTGGGCCCAGGCCCTGGGGCTCCTTTTAGATCAGGACTGAAGCCTGGAACTAGATTCCCTATTCTGTGGGAGGTCAGTGTAGGGAGGATGTGCTCACGGTGGTCCATGTTGCTGAGGAGATGCGCTGCCGCGTTCTGTACTAGGTGGAGTTTCCTCTGAAAGCTTCGTGCCCAGGCCTACAGCATTGCTGTAGTGCAGCCAAGAAAAACAGGCCAGGCCCTTGTGTGCCAGGATGGGACAATCTCTTCTAGCCAAGCAGAGAAGATAGAAAGTGTGGCTCATGCTGCTGTGTGAAAGCTCAGGGTCAGTGATGAATTCATGAGCAGCTCTCCTGAGCCAGGACCCGAGTTGACCAATAGCGAGTGTGACAGGAGACTGCACCATGGCTGCGAACTCTTCCGAGTGCTTCCGTCTGCATCACTTCTGTTTTACTCGTGTGCAGTGAGTACCTGCCTCTAGTGCTAGTGTGAAGCTAGAGGCTAACTAGCAAGTCAGATGGCATCCTTCCCTAAATGCCCCCACAGCTGCTCACAGCTTGGGAAAAGCACTTGACTAACATCAGGTTACTGTTATTTACCCAGTCTCCATATGGGGATTCCTAAATCTTCCCGCAGTGAGCCTGTAGAAATGCAATATCCTGTCGTAGCGATTGGGGGACGCCTGGATCCCAGGCTGTAGTCAGTGTTTGCAGAAGTGGCCATTGGCTTCGGTGCTTTGTTGTTTGTTGCATAACCTGGGCACCCCAGTCCCAAAGCTCCCACTTACTTCAGGGAGGACCTGTGTGTGTGTGTGGGGGGGGGGGTCGGGGGACTCGGCCCTTCTGAAAGTCAGGCGGAAAGTGGCACACCCAGAACAAGAGGCCCCCCTTGGAACAGCGCCTGAGAATAAATATTACAGCTGGTATCGTTTGCCATTACTCTGTGCCCCTGTATCCAGGCGCAGGAGGGTCACCAAATTTATCAAAGGATCTCAACATGTGCACCATCCCTCTTTCTGCCAGCAGGGGGGCACGGGAGAGGAGAGGGGTCATGCCCAAGGCTTCTCTGCCCTCTGCTGTTCACCAGCTGTTACACTGGGCTGTTAGTAGTTGGCAGTTTAGAGCAGTCAGCCCATGAGTGGGGAAGGAACGGTGCATTCCTCGGCCAGGGCAGCATACCGGGTATTTCTCCAGGGGTCCCTGAGTGGGAACGGGCACGTGGTGGTGTCTTTGGAATCCTAGGGGCAGGAATCCCCTAGAGGATCTGTTATCTGTGGCTTAGTGGTAGGGTTTCGAACATCATCTAGCATTCATGGTGGGAGGCAGTGCTTCCACTGGGACTTCCGTCTTTGCAGTCTGACACAGGTGTGCAACAGTGTTAGGCCAACGCCATTTTACATGGAGCCATGAAGACAAAAGTGGTGCCTTTGCTGTGCATCTGGAAAGCCCTCCCGTAGTCTAGCATGCTTGCTTGCTGAAACAGTTCAGTTTGGGTGTTGATACAAAGATGGCTCTGTTAGGACTCACTGCTGTTTTGTTCAGAGTGCAGAGAGGGAATGTGTTCACAGTAGAGTCTGAAATAAGCTATAATTCAGTACATAACCACAAGGATTAGCTTGAAAATGTGTAAACGTCTCCAAGGCTGAAAGGATTAACTCTTCTAAACAGGATGAAAAGAGCAGTGCAGATGACAGCTTCCTTTGATGGCGTTACCAAGTGTTTGCTGAGATATGCAGCTCAGAATGCCAGCATGAGACACGTCCACACAGGCTGATTCCAGATCATTGTCCGAAGTTCTGAAATTCAGGGGAAAGCAGTTTCCAGCCAGACTGCACACATGCCCCCACTGCTCCGGTGCTGGGAATGTGACTGGGGCGCAGTGTTTGCGCCTGGGGCAATGTCTCATTCAGCTGGCGGCACAGATGATTCTGCCCCCGATTCCTGTAGGAGCAGGGTGACTTTCTGCCTCTCCATAGGCAGTTCAGCCTACGCTTGCAGTACTCGGTGTGCATGCACATAGAGGTTGCTAGTAGAAAGGAGATGTGATGCCGTGGTACAGACTTACTGTGATCATTCTCAGCTTTCACCTCTTCTCAGTGCAGTTCCTTGCTCCCTTGGGTGGCATCTCCCTACCTCTCTGGCAGGTTCTTGCCCCACAGCTCCGTTTCCCACAACATATTGTCTGCCTCCTTGCTGCTGGGTGCTCTGCTCCCCGCCCTCTGTTTCCTTCTTTTACCTGCCAGTGACTACAGTAGGAGAGCAGATCCCGAGCTTTCCCCTCTCAGCAGCCCAGTGCTGGGCTTCCTTTCCCCCCAGTGCTGAGGGGGGCCATGTCCCACTGGCTGGGGGGGTTCCAGCACATCCATGTCCTCCTGTTGCAGCCTGCGGGTTGGTTGGGTATTCGCCCAGGTGTGTTGTTCCTTTCCAGTAACGCATGAGCCACAGGAGCAGCTAAGTCAAATGCTGATTCATAAATAGGCTCCATCCTAAGTGTGATTCTGACGTTTTATCACTGATGCATCTGTGACAACATCACCAGCCCCTCTGGCAGGGTTTGTACCTGCTGTGATAATACTGGCCAGCTTCATTGTGGTGCGTCCTAGAAAGGATGTTGCTAGAGGCTACCGTGAAGGAGCTTTCTCAGTTAGCATGGTAATGTCTCCGAAGCTGTTGACAGTCGACAGGGCTAATGAGTTAATGCAAACATCCTGCAAATGAATGCATCCTGAGATCAAACGATGTGCTGGAAGTCAGGGAAACACGTCTATGCATGTAAATGAAATCCAGGATTCACTAATAGCGTGGAAATGGGTAGGACCTGATTGTCAGAGGCGCTGAGCAATGAAACCAGTGGGATTTTGGGAGTGATGAGAATTTGAGATTAAACCAATAAGTGGTAAGGAAGAAAATCCATTTCTGTAGTGCTAGGAAAGCCAGTCTCAGCCAGGTAGCTGTGTGCCAGAAAGAAACTCATTGTATCCTTGTTCCTAGGTCACTCTACAGTGTCATCCCACTTTCATCCGTGAACCCGTCTCTCCACACCCCAGGGAAGGGGGCGCGCTCTAGGGCCTTTCCCAACCCGGATGCCTCTGGGGGGGCTGTGTGGCTGAACTCGGAGCTGACAGGCTAGGGGAGGGAAGGGCTTTTTCCTGTCATGTAAGAGTTCTGAGAAATAGTAGCAATGCTTAGGCTCCCCTAGCAAAGCTGCCTCTCAGGCTTGGCCCAGAGAATGGGTGTTTCATCGGTGATTTGTCACTCAGATCTGCTTCCGTGACGGACAGCTGGGCTTGAGGCTAATCACTGTTGGCTGACTTGTCCAGGGGTGTCGGGACAGAACCTCCAGGTGCTGGCCTGAGCATAAACAGTGGAGCTTATGATCACTGTCCCCAGCGAGTGGGGCCCCGTGAAGACGGGGGAGGAGGGGTGGGGAGAGCTGCTCTGCCTGAGGGCCACTGCGGCAGGCCCTGTTGAACACCTCTGGGTTTTTCTGTGATGCAAATAGCCCGTGTTTGTCAGCTGGTGGGGAGAGGCCAGGGAAGCTCTCCAGTGCCAACACACTCTGAGTGAGTCCCAGCTGCATGGATATGGGGCAGCAAAGTTGGTAGGCAATCGCAGACAGGTGACAGACTCCAGCACTGTGTTGGGCCACGATGTTCCCTGCCAGGGTGTTTGTGGCAGAAAATGGGGTCGGCTGCAGAAACGTGTCCTCTCCTCTCCTGGGGACAGGGTAGCTAGCGTCAGAGTGGCTGTAATTCTGTGCTGGCTGATTCCCGGGTACTTTCATAGCCGGGAGCGTGCTTCCCTCTCAAGCTCCAGCTGGGCAGCATGCAGCAACAGAAACCCTTTTGATAACTTACGGTGCACACAGACACACTCAGGGAGCTGCATAAGGTATCGATTCTTCTTACAGACCTAGCACATAACACACAAACAGCTACACTGGGTCAGACTTATGGTCCATCCAGTCCAATATCCTATCTGCCAACAGTGGCCAATGCCAGGTGCTTCAGAGGGAATGAACAGAACAGGGCAATTACTGAGTGATCCATCCCCTGTCGTCCCATCCCAACCTCAGACAGTCAGAGCACCTCTTGGGGAATGTGTTGTAAATGTTGGCTCTCAAGTGCAGATTGCTGTCCCGCAGCTAGTGTCGAGTCCCACTTCCAGTACATGGAGAATGCAACATTCTGCTTTACAGAATAGACCCCGACAACGTAAAGAAGTTGCTGTGTTCTGGGATCTTCATTAGAAAGGGAGCTCTGAGTCAGCACAGCTCATCCTCCCTGCAGGTTCAGGGTGCCGTTGGCCTCTGATAGGGGGTGAAATTGGCTTCCCTCACACTGGGGCCACCCACGCCTGCCATCTACGATCACTAGCACCCCCTTGGGAAGGGCAGAGGTATTTCATGCTCCCCCTCCACATCGACCATCGCACTGGGCCGGGGCTGTGCTGTGTCCAGCGAGGGGGTTGGCAGGCATCGCACTCCTTTTGTCCGCCTGAGGGTTCCTGCAGGCGAAACGCCTCCAGAAGCTGCAGTCCGTGAACTGTGGCACCACAGCACTAGCCACCTTACCTGGCTTGGTGGCCGTGGGCAGGCTGAGCCCTGGCGCAGTTAGCACTGTGGGCCGTGTTGCATTGACATGGGTGTGGAACACCGACGTGGGGTCATTGGCAGTAACAGCTGGTGCTGCGTTTGAGAGCGGGAGCCTAGCCGCTCTCCCTAGACCATTTCCCCGCCTGGCCCAGTGAGAGCCAGCTCTGAGAAGAGGAGCGGGTGAATGGGGAATGCAGAGACCTACGCACACTGCTCTAGAACCCAGCAGGCCGGGAGAAGCAGAGGGATA
This sequence comes from Mauremys reevesii, assembly GCF_016161935.1. NCBI lineage: Eukaryota > Metazoa > Chordata > Testudines > Geoemydidae > Mauremys > Mauremys reevesii. The sequence continues at coordinate 122,136,174 of NC_052628.1, forward strand.
TTTATTCCTCCCCGGGTTTGCGATCCAGAGTTACAAAACCACACTTCCCCAGGCAGGGCTGGCTTTAGGAGGTGCGGGGCCCGATTCAGATAGTTTAGATGGGGCCTCAGCAGGGATGACTCACCCGGTGGGGCTCCAGGTCTTCCGTGGCACTGAAGGACCCGGAGCGAGTGAAGGACCCGCCGTGGAAGTGCCGCCGAAGACCTGGAGCGCTGCCAGGTGAGTAAAAATTAAAAAGGCGCCTAAGTTAGGCATTCTTCTTTAGGGCGCTGGGCTCAATTCGGGGGAGTTGAGGGAATCGGCCTAAAGCCGGCCCTGTCCCCAAGGGCACTGGCAGAGACACCCATCCAGCCCATCAGTCTGCCGGGCCATTTATCAGGGTGCACAGAGCCCCCGGTGAAGGGAACGAAGATGGTAATGGATACTGAACCATGCATGTTCAGCCCTGGCTTGAGATTGTAATAGATAAAAGTAAAATAAAAAAACCTGCAGATCCAGAGTCTTTTGCCAACTTCCATTTAAAGCAGGAGGAAATGGCTGTGATTTAGTGCTGCTGCTGTTCCACCATAGCCTTGAGTTGCAAATGCCCATCCAGGCTCTCGAGGCAAGAAAACCTCCATGACTCGTAAATCACGCTCGATGAGTAGGCGTATGTTTCCTCACCGCATTCCTGCAATGGAATACGAGAATGCACAAGTGAATATTTTCCAAGGTGAGAGCCGAGATGGAAAGATCCGCTCAGTCTTTGTAACATAACATACCACAAATATTTCTGGCCTTCATAGAATCATAGAATCTCAGGGTTGGAAGGGACCTCAGGAGGTCATCTAGTCCAACCCTCATCTCATCTTCATAGGCCTTTGTTCTAAGGTAGCCGCTTTAGCTGCTGTATATGGCTTATTCTTTCTTGTTGCTCCATTATTTTTAGACAAAGTCTGTAACTAATAACTGAAACGATAAAGATGGGAAGCACCAAGGGCCACTGACGTGCATAAACAGCGAGGTGCAGCCTCACTGAGTGGTGATTTCTGCTAATAGTCCATGCACAGGTGATTGAATCTGTCCATGAGAATGTCTGTGTGGTCATACACAGCCTGATAGGTCAGTCTGAGATTAAAACGAACGACAGGCTGGATTGTCGCCCTGAGAGCCCAGCCCTGGTTCTGGGAGCTGCAGCAGAATTTCCAGGCACACTGAGGGTGGTAGCTTTGCCCCTCTTTAAATGCGCGCTTGGGAAGGCAGCTCCTCAAAGAGATTATTTACAGCCCCACGCACGGCAGGCTCTGAAAGGCGCCTCGCCTCCCCTCCCGCCCCCGTGCTCTCCCCAAGGCTCAGCCGCCGTTTGGCTCCAAGATAACTAGAACGTCTCTTGTGGTTATTCTGTTGGTTAATTATCCTCTCGATGCTAACGCTGAGTTATTAGCAGCATTCTGCCATCTCTTTCCAGGTTTGTATGCCCTGAGAGCAGTGACTGCAAGCCTTGGATGCAACTTCAGAGTATCCTTGTGATTCTAAAAGTAACCCAGGGCGGAAGCCCCTTGAAGCTGGGCTGCAGGTGCAGCCCAGACAGGCTCTCTTTGGCAGTGTGTTAAAATAAGCTCTCAAGGGGGCAGTTATTGAATTTCTTCTTGGTTATCTAATTGTGTGTCACACTTCGCTGTTGTTTCTTCTAAGTGTAATAGATTTGAGAAGCGATTACTTCACCAGATAGAAATATCAATAATAAACGCAGCTGTATGGAGACACCTTTAATGAAACGGCTTTTAAATTACTGCAATTCCCTTTCATTTTTTAATTAATATGCTCTGTACAGCACTAAGCTGTTTATCGGCAGCATTTTCCTCCTACAGTGATCCCCCTGAACACAGAGGAATCTGTCAAAGGCCTGATGCGGATCTTAGGCTCACCCAGTGCGACAGAAAACCAGCTTGAGGCCTCTGGGTATTGCCATAATATGCATATTTAATAACTTGTGTAATTATAGCTAGTTTGTCCTGTAATTAATATTTACACTTCTCAGGCCATTAATGGACACACTTCTCACGAGGAGGGTTCATCTTTTATTTATTAATGGAAGGAGCATTTTTTTTAGAAGTGTCAGTTTTCCAAACTCGGTAGTGGGTTTCACGGCTCAGCCCATGGCTCCTTTTGCTCTGTCCGTCTGATATGGTAGCCATCGCAATGCTCAGTGCTTTTCTGCAGCCATCGCAGAGCTCTGGACAAAGGAGATGGGGTTTTACGCATGAGTCCTGCTAGAGGTCACACAGTGGGTCAGGAATAGAACCCAGGAGTTCTGACTCACAACCTTGTGTCCTGGCTGCTAGGCTACACTCGGGCCACTACAGAGTGACAGCCCCTGAGCCAGAAAGGCTCATTAAGGGCCACCCACAACCTTGTTGGCCTCCAGCTGCCTGTTCTGGCTATCAGGGGCTGAGAAGTCTGCTAAAGCCCTTGGGAGGGGGGTTTAGGGGCAGTGAGGAATACCTGAGACCCATACAAATGGCCCCAAAGAACATAATGTTTGCAGGACCTGAGGTGGGGGGCGGACCTAGTGAGAGCAGGAGATGGTTGCCTGCAGACTTGGCAGGCTTCCTGCCCAGAACTCCAGGAGCAACTAGCTAGATGTTCCCTTCAGCTTTTCAGGGGCAGTTGTCAGCTAATGGCTGATTTGAAGGGTTCCATCAGTACATCGTTGTAGTTATGGATGTGACTGCATTGCGGTACAAAGCCTGTAGAGGAGAGATTGGGAGAGCCGTGGCATCCAAAGGCAGATAATCACTATAAAAATGGATTTTCCCCCACCTGAACCCTCCCCCACCAGTTTCATAGGTATTGCACAGTTTAAAAAATGCAGCTCCTCACAAATGCACTCTAGTGAATGAACTCTATCCACAAATGTTGATGATTTGTGTTGATGTATGTTTGTGTTTGAATTAAAAAAAAAAAAGGCAATCAGCTCTGAGATTAAGTAAATTTTTGGAACTGTATTACTAGCAGTCATGCTGCAAAACCTTGTAATTAATGTAGGCACATTCTGGGCCAAAGAATAAAACCGAATCTTTGTTGTGTATCAGTGCATAAATCAATTGCATTAGAGGGCACAGAGATGGAGATTTAATTTAGAGAAAATTTTTCACCCTGTGGAAATAGGCTGCCAAGAAATTGATAGAGTACCAGCCAGGAGTGGATTTGCTATCCAAAGTCCAAATTACAAAGAGATGAAACTGACCTTTCTAAATTGCGTTTCCAAGTCTTCTTAAGTGTTGCTGAAGCTGCAGGTGCTTTGCATATTAATACATTTAGGAGTGCTACCTTTTCCATTTTGGTTCATTTAAATGGAGGTTCTTCTGTCTGTTTAAACTGGGATTGAAGTGTAATGAGTTGCTCTTGTCCCCAGTTGTTACATCACTCTGCCTGTGACTAGTATTTATATTGCTTTGGCACAAATGTCTCGTATATAGTTACAGGAGGGAGAAATGCTGATCTTTAGGTCATCCTGCGTTTGGAACTCTCAAAGGGGCAAGGGGAATTCTGAAGGTGAAGTAACAGTTAGTAATTGTGCAGCCATATGCGTTTAAAAACAGCGTTCATTTTCACCTGAATGTTGCATAGATTCCTGAGCATTTCCTATGCAATGAAACGTGCACCACTGCCTGAGAGGCTTCGAGGGGTTTTATATTGTGCGTTTGTGCCATTCTGAGACCTTCCCCAGTGTGTTTGCATTTATTTTCTCTGTTTGGTGCCCTGAGTTCCGATTCCAGGAAAAAGGAAGAATGACACCCAGATTGTATATCAAGATTAGGTGTCAAGGATTGAAAGGTCTGTTCTTTAATGTCACATGGCTGCTTTTTTAAAGGGCTGATGTCGGGCTGGGTTTTTTTAATTAAACATTGACATGGGCTTCTGAAGCTAGTTGTGTGTGGCATCTCTTGGTGATTTTGTTTATTTCACAACATCTCGTTTTTATTTATTGAATTTTAAAATTGCATTAGGTGCACTGTACTGGGAGACTGGCTCTATGCCTACAAGTTGCAATAATGTTTCCATGTTTGGCAAAAACAGTCTGCAAACTACTCCCCCTGTAGTTGCCACGTTAACATTAAATATGACGACAACGACTCTTGTCATCCTAACTTCACTCAAATGTCATTGATTGAGTAATGACACCATAAACTGCCCCCCCACACACCCAGTGTGTGTCTCTTGTGCCACAGGAAAGCTATCCATGTCCAATCAATGTAGAGTGGGGGAGAATATTTAGCCTGTGTTGGGGGGGGATTTTGGACTTTTTATTGTCTTTCCCCTTGGGGGACCAGTCCATAGCCAGCTTTGAGCCGTCTCCTTCACCATGCTGCCAGCAGCTCCCAGCGTGTGGGGGTGGGCGGGCTGGGACGGGAATGCACTGCAGGTCCCTGAATGGCGCTTGGCTCTTTGAGAGCCATAGGCAGCGGGTGTGCATGAGAGCTCCCTAGACACCAGCTCCCCAACATGTGTCCTTGCCCCTGGGGATACAATAGAGAACCCGCCCTTCTGGCTTTTCCTCAGCAGAGGGAAATAAAGCAGAATCCTGTCGCTGTCCTGGTGACTCCTGTCACGGCTTCCTTCTCTCCATATCTGCCGCAGGAAGGGGCAGCCGGGAACACTCACTCAGACACAGATAGGACTAGGGCCCTTGCCAGGAAGCACAGGGCAGCGCCGTAAAACATGTCTTCTGCAGGTGTCAAAGCAACTACCCGTAATCAGGTCAGCACCTGTGATCTCCAGCATTATTGGCACTTTCAGGTCACTGTAAGCTGACACTTGAGCAAGGGTCTCCGCTCTCACGCAAGCGCTTTGCTGGTTATTGCGTGTCCCATTTGGAACAAGAGCGGGTCTGATCCGTTACAAATGCACAAGGCTAGATGTGCCTGTCCTGCTGGCACACGGGCGGGGGGAGGGGCAAAGACGAGGAACCCCTTTGCGGCTCTCACCAGAGTGTTTGGGGGCAGGGGAAGAATTGGAAGGAACAGTATCCACCCCCCAGGACAGACATCTCAGGGGATCTGCCAGAGCCGTCAGCGCTTCTCAAGCAGCCCCAGGGCCCACTCGTCCAGCTCTGGCCCCACTGATGCCACTAGAGCAGGCAGTGAAAGGGGGCGCCACTCCCAGGCTGGGCACTCAGCAGCAGGCTCCCGGTGGTCTTTCATTTATTAACACAGGTTCATGAAATATACCCAGATAATAGGAGGGGAAGTTGCTTAGGTTTGACGACTCGATGCATCTGGCTCATCTAGGCTCCATCTCCTGAATCCAGTAGCATCTTAATGAATGGTCTGTATTGACATTTGAGCCAAGTTGTAATGTCAGGCCCGAAGCAGGAGAGCAATACTGCACTTCTAATTCGGTAATAACTCTTTAACACTCTGTTGCATGCTATTAAGTTTTGGTAACATGGTGGTAACATCTACTTAGATTTCCAAGAGAGGACCCGGCCCGCCATGGGTATGAACTTCAAAGAAATCGTTCAGGCGGTTTAGTCCACAATACAGATGAGAAGTGACTATTCGGAGGGCGTAGGAGATCTAACAACAACCAGCCTACAAGTTTTATTTTAGTTAGAGCCGCGGTTATTTGTCCATATGTACAGACTCTAATGCAAAGTCATTCAGCCCGTGGAATTCAGTGTGTGTCTGAGCAGCAGTCAGGTTTACATGACAGGGGAGAAATTACCATCTAGTAGGACGCTAATTCATGAGCTCAGACTTGCATGTCAAGATGCTCAGTAAGTCTACATAAAAAAAAGAAAATCTCTTGTGCAAGTGCCTAAGTATATGCTTGCTTGATGGATGGCTCCACGTCCCTGGGGTGAAGGGGAGGTATTTTCAGAATTAGTACCATGCCAAAACACATGTTCATGTAGTGTCCTACAGCGTGGCAGCCCGACCGTGCTTTAACCTCATCCGCACACTTGCTTCTCCAATCTTCAGCTTAATCTAAAAGTCCATATTCAGATCCATAACTATTGTATCTGTATTCTTTGCTTGCTCGGTGGTCTGTTTCTGACAGTCTTGGGAGTGGGATTCCCTTGGTAACGCCCACCCCTAAATCCATATTCACCCTGGACTCGGTATAAGATTTGATAACCTGTCAGAGGGCAGGCTATTCAGGGTTTAGCCTGATATGCCTTTCAAGCAGTTGCAGTTGGGGCCTCCCTCTCCCCTCACCCCGAGACACTGCACTGGCCTCAGTCAAGCATGAAGAAGTCAGCCTTTGCCCCAAGCTTCCTGGCTGGTGTTTCAATGTCAAGCTTATGGCAATGTGGTTATTTTAGCTGGAGATTACTTTACAAGTCATCTAAACATTGCAAAAATGTGTCAAAATAGGGCCAGGCTGCTCTGACTGGTGTAGAAGGGGAGTAATTCCACTTGAAGTCATTAGTCACATGAGCATAAGCCTGGGTGAGAACAGAAGACACTTCTGGCATCTTCTACCAACGTGTAGAAAAATATTTACCGAGGGCCTGATTTTGCACACTCAGAAGCACGAATGTAACTCCCCGGGCGTGAGTAGGCTGAGACTATCAATGTGAGTTGAGTTACACACATGCTTAAGTGTTTTCAGGACTGGGCTGTAGAATAGAAGAGCCCAGATTTTGGAAAACCAGAAACCTTATACATATCTGTGAAAGCAGCGAGACCAGTGCTGTGTTTTGGAAATCTTGAATAATCTAGTTAAAGCATTTCCTAAGCCCTGGCAATGTAACTCAGATAGCAAAAGATAATCTTAGTTCCCTTTCCTTGTACAATTTGGGAAGAGCTAGGACATTTTTCATGGTTCTTCAAATAAACATTTTATCCAAAGTGGTTTTTTAATGTATTCCTACTCCTCTTATAATCTAAACAGAAGTGACAGGGCCCCTGCTGTTTGTAGATTGGCTTTCCTCACAAGTACCCTGTCATTTGAAGTTATCCAACAGGCTAACAATCTGGCCCCTCTTTCAAAGCAGCTGATGGAAATCCTTTATAGAGAACTGAGGCTGCCACTGCTGTTTCTTTCTCACCTGTTGGATAATGTTGCTGAGGGACATGTTATCAGCCAGTGCAAGAAGAGAGACGCTGTTAATTGCTCTGTGGAGATAGTCGCTGTCAGGTACAGAATGATCTATCGTTGTGTCGTCTCTTCTTGGAGAAGAACACAGCTGAGCCAAAACCAAAAAAAACCCACCGCACGCACCAGAAGGTCGATTTCTACATGCTTCTAAGTTGAGGATTCGGCATACCAGTCGCTAAAACCATCCGGGAACTGGAATTGGTTTCACAGGAAATTCTGCAATTTTGAAATTGGAACAAAATGTTGTAATTTGAAATTTCCCATGAAACAAAGTTTTTTAAAAAACAGGTTTTGTTTCAGTTGTCTGTATAATATGCGGACAGTTGTTTCAAAATGAAAAATGGAGATTGTCCTTAAATGCTGAAGTGGAATATTTTGACATTATTGAAACACTTCATTTTCATTTTTTTTAAATGAGACATCATCAAAATCAGCACATCTAATGGAAAGTTCCAATTTTGATTAAATGGTATCTTCTGATTTAAAAATAAATGGACAGAATTTTTGACCAGTTCTTTTGACCAGTCACCAGAATTTGAATAAGAATTTTTAAAATTATTTTTTCCTTTAAAAAAAAAAAAAGAAAAGAAAAAAAAACCCACTCTGGCATATGTCAGACATGCTGCCACTTTGAGCAATGCCAAAACAAGGTAAGATGAAGTGTAGTTTGAGGAGCTGCCTATAAAGACTCCTCCCCCCAACCACCACCACCACCACACACAGGCATCCTCTCCTGGCAGTTAGTTACTCAGTCTAAGAAAAATGCCTAGGAAACTTTTAATTCAAAGGTTCAGTTTCATGACAGTAGTTTTGCTGCAACATATTTCCCTCAGTGCAGTGTAACCGTGTCACACAGTGTAAACAGTTTGGGTCTAAAAGTGTTTAAAAGGCATTTACTGCAGTGATTAGTGTCTAAAAATATTCACGCTCTGCATTCAAAGCCCAGGGAGATGAATGAAGTAAGAAAAGGCAAAAGAGGTAAATGCTGTATGCAGCAAAGCTTTTGGTTTGCTTCAGTAAAACAGGACCTTGGCAAAGAATAATTGTGCTAATAGACAGGAAGTCAGCAAAATGTGATTATATTTTTAGAAATCGCTTATTGTACGTAGGCCAAGATTTTCACAAAGGCCCAGGACCCAGCAACTTCTGTGGTCATCAGTAGGCATTGCTGGGTGTTCAACACTTAGGCAGATGGTCTGATGTTCAAAAATGTGGTTTTAAGAGACCCTGGCCCTGTTCTTGAATTTCTTAGGTTTAGCGGACGTCAACTTGGCAGCTTGCAACATTGGGAATGAAAAATCCAGAATATTAAAAATACTAAAGACGTATTAAAACTTAGGGATAAATTCTATTCTTGATTTTGCAAGTCAAACTAACTTGATTTTTTTTATGAGATTGCAAGTTTGGTTGATAAAGGTAATAGTATTGATGTAATATACCAGGGGGGAGGGGCTGGCTCTTTAAGGGGTCAACTGCCGCTCACGGAGCTCAGAGCTTCACCCCGTGGGTGGGGGACAGGGGGGAGAGAAGAGGCGAATTGGCACTCATGGCTCCAGCCCTGCAGGGGGCACTGTAGCTCACAGCTTCACCCTCACAGGAGAGGGTGAGCCGGCGCTCTGGGCTTCAGCAGCCCGTGCTCATTATAATAGGAAATGGTGTCACTTTAGTGCTGTGATCGCCTTGCATGCTGCACGTTACCGGCGGTGTTTACTGTTCATAAGTCACATTTTGAATAGTTTTTGACTTGTGTTAACCCTACATTAATTTCGTGGTTGACAATGACATCTTCAAACGGTAAGAAATACAAGTATGAAGAAGAAAACCGAAGTTTTCAGCCAGAATGGGAGGAAGACTTTGCATTCACTAGTAAAGGTGGCAAACCCCTGTGCCTTATGTGCAATGCATCGCGCTCTCACTACAAAGAGCAATGGATGCCGGATCTGATGTTATGCAGCATCTGCAAACTCCCAACTTGGCACTCCAAGGGAAGGGTAAGATCATTTCTGACCTTACTCAGACAGCCTTCAGCTTCCAGAACAAGTTAAAGCTTCTGCGAAGAGACATTGTGTCAAGAGACTTAAACCACTTCCCCATCTCAAGAGTAGGGTAAACACATTGCCTAAAATCAAAGTAGAAGATCACTAACTCGAGGAATACAGAGGTAAATTATAAGGACTGCTTGATGACTTTCAGGCCAGGTTTGAAGACTTGCAGAAGCTGAGATCCTGCTTCACCTTTCTTGTAAACCCATTCATGGTTGATGTGACCAATGGTGGCTGTCCAATTCCCAAAACCATGGTTACTGAAACATCTACTGTAGAAATGGAACTATTGGAACTCCCGGAGGATCAGGCTTTAAAGATGATGTGTAAATCACAGTCTACAATCGAGTTCTGGATGCAAATACCAGGAATGAAGTATCTTCAACTCAAAAAGACTAGCATGCGACTCATTTAAATTGTGGCGCAACATAGTGCTGTGAATTGCTGTAGTCCATGATACAGTTTGTAAAATCGAAACATCGAGCAGTCTTTACAAATCAATATCCAACTGAACTCCTCCATACTCCCTTGACAACATATCAACCAGGTTTCCAAAGACTTATGACCAGGATGGAGACCCGCAAAGCCTCTAGGTCTAGCAGTAATTAGCCACGATACAGTAAGTAGGATGTTAATATTTTAAAAAATGCGTGTGTAAAGGTTGTTTGTGGCTTGCGGCTCTCAAACTTCTGAAGATTATTGTATGCAGCTCAGAGGGTCAGTAAGTTTGGCCACCTCTGTAATATACTTTGCCTTGCGTAAGGCATTTGATTTGGTATCACACAACATTTTTATTTAAAAAAAAAACAAAATAAACTAGAACGTTGTAAAATTACCATGGCACACATTAAATGGATTAAAAACTGGCTAACCGATAGGTCTCGAAATGTAATTGTAAAAGGGGAATCATCATCAAGCTGGTCTGTTTCCAGTGGGGTCCCATAGGGATCAGTTCTTGGCTCTACGCTATTTAACATCTGTATCAATGACCTGGAAGAAAATATAAAATCACCTCTGATAAAATTTGCAGATGACACAAAAGTTAGGGGAGTGGTGAATAATGAAGCGGACCGGTCACTGATTCAAAGTGATCTAGATTGTTTGGTAAACTGAGCACAGGCAAACAATATGCGTTTTATAGGGTTTAATGTCAGTGTATCCATCTGGGAACAAACGATGTAGGCAATGCTACAGGATGGGGGACTCTATTCTGGGAAGCAGGGACTAGAAAAGATTTGGGAGCTGTGGTGGATAATTGACTGAACATGAGCTCCCAGTGTGTTGCTGTGGCCAAAAGAGCTCATGTGATCCTGGGATGGAATCTTGGGTAGGCGCAGAGAAGTTCTTTTACCTCTGCGTTGGGCGCTGGTGGGATTGCGGCTGGAATCCTGTGTCCAGGTCTGGTGCCCACAATTCAAGAAGGATGTAGATAAATTGGAGAGGGTTCAGAGAAGAGCCACAAGAATGACTGAAGGGTTAGAAAACCTGCCTTCTAGTGCTCAAGATGCTCAACCTATTTAGCTTAACAAAGAGAAGGGTGAGGGGTGACTTGATCTCAGTCTTTGTGTCTGCATGGGGGGAAATATTTAATAATGGGCTTTTCAATCTGGCAGAGAAAGGTCTACCACAATCCAATGGCTGGAAGTTGAAGCTTGACAAATTCAGAATGGAAATAAGGTGTAATTTTTTAGGAATGAGGGTAATTAACCATTGGAACAGTTTACCCAGGGTTGTGGCAGATTCTCCATCCCTGACCGTTTTTGAATCAAGGTGGGATGTGTTTCTAAAAGCTCTGCTCTGGGAATTACTGTGGGGCAGGTCTTGGGCCTGTGCTATGCAGGAGGTCAGACTGCATATGGTCCCTTCTGGCCTTGGAATCTATGAATTCCTGTTTGGTCCAATGGCACCCGAGTAACCGAAAGCAGGACATGGGGCCCAGGTTATTGCAGCCACATTACACAGTCTATACACATTCTACAAATGCTCCATGAGTGCAAGACCAGCACAAGGACCCATATGTAATGGTACCATTGCTGTGGAGGGTAGGCATAGGGCAGAGAAGCCATGCACACACACTGTGACCCGTAGCATACCGTTCCACAGCAGCTACTGCTGCCAGGACCCACTGGCTAAAAGTTGTGCTGCAGTGAGCAGTAGCTGCTCCTGCACGAGCAGCTGTGGGGGGGTTGCGTGGGCTGCACCCCACGCTCTGCTCTGGGCATGCTGGACCCTCCCTAACTTGTCAGCATGCCCCCTTCACAGACTCCGCCTCCCCGAGTGCCCCAGAATGGAACACTCCTAATCGCAAACCGAGGGGGAGGGTGTTTTGGAGGGGGGGCAGGTGGGGGAAATGGGCATGAAAACGTTCCCATTTATTCACTGTTCAATGGATGACAGCACTGTGTGCAACTGACTACATGCATTCTGCCCACCTCTGTTGTCTCTAAGGCATTTATCTGCCTAATTGCCACTGATTTCACTGGGAGTTAGGTGCCTAAAAACATGAGGATCGGGGTCTTAGTCACTTGCCTCTGTCTTTGATTTTTGGGCACAGCAACATGGGGGAGAGAAACTTAAAAAGTCCCTGGAAAACCATACGGCCTGTCCAGGGGGGTGGTGGGGTTTCAGGAGCAGGCTCGGGATCTACTGTAGCTACTTAGCAGAGGCCTCGGTAACAACTGTGTCAAGAGGCCCTGAACATCGGGGGGCAGGGTGGGGGAACCAGCTCCCATCATACGTGCTTGAGGGTGCTGCAATTAGCTTTCAAAGTGCTACACTGATTGTTTTCTCGCCTTGATGCAGGATGGTGAAAAACGTCATCCAATATTTCTAGTTGCCGCCAGCGCGAGCACAGTGATTGTGACTGGAGCACAGGGAAAGGGCTGGGGAGGAGTCAGGCTGTCGTGCTGACGTTAAAGGGAAAAGATGCTTAAACCAACTTATCTCCAGCTTTCCAAAACCTTTTGCCTTGCGGCTGCATTTAACCCTGGAACAACATCCAGACCCAAAAAATTGGAGAGAATTATGAACGACTGAAAAAAGTGGGCCGGAACGGAATGTTGAACCCAGCCATAGTAACGACGCGGTCACTACATTGGCTAAAAATAGCCAGTGAAATGGAACTAACAAAGCGCTGCACACCCTTAATTTTAAATATTTCCCAATGGTTGCTCTGTGGCTCAGTGAATTAATGTAGTCGCCTTCCAGCTACAAAGACCTGGATTTAAGTTACAACTTGGGTTCCCAGGTGGAATGAGTGTCTGACTTCCTAGTGACCGGTTTCAGTGGTAGCCGTGTTAGTCTGTATCAGCAAAAAAAAACGAGGAGTCCTTGTGGCATCTTAGAGACCAACACATTTATTTGCGCATGAGCATGTGTGAATCTGTCTCCATGTTGCATACCACCTGCACGGGGCAGGATCTTCTCAGGAGATTGGGGAGAGACATGGCAGGGGGGTCGCAGACCAGGGTTGAGGTTCACTGCTGGATCTGTGTGATGACGTGTATCCCCCGCCACTCTGCTCTGATACTCTTTGTAAACCAGCGGTAAAACAAACGCTAGCACATTTAAAGTCAGGACAGCCTCTCTTCTTTCCGCTAATTGAAGGCTGTTCTTTTCAGGCACTTCGCTGTGTCCTTACGCTAAGCACAATGTTGCTGAAGAGAAGCCGAATAAATGTAAATTCAGGGTAATAAATGGATTCAGCAGATGGAAGTGTCAGACTTGCTTCAAAGTGAAGACAGGTGGGAAATGGGGTAGGAGAGTTGCTGATTTCCATCATTTTTCCCAAGATTGCAGTCTAATTTTTTGAAAATCTATTGTTTTGAAGTCTATTGTGAAGGTAGCCAGATGTTCTGGTGATGGGGCATCTCGGAACAATCACTGTGATACCAGTGAGAGCGAAGATAACCCGGATGCAATTCCTCACCTGGGTAGCCTGTTGGTAATGGAAGTCTTTTGGTCCTGTCTGTCTGCCTAGTAACATGGGGTGCTCTCTGGACAATGCTGTTGGGGATTTCAGGACCGGCTGTAATTAGCTAGGCTTGGTGGAGTCAAGCATTTGCAAGATGTGCGTTAGTCTCAGGCAGGCAGCCATCTGTGGGCAGTTTGTGAGTGGTGAGCGTGGGCTCATTTCCCTCCCACTCTAGAACGGGTTCGTGCGTGCTACCTGTTGCAAGGAGGAGAGGCCATCCAGTGATGGTGTGATGAGGGCAATGATTGAGCCTTCTGGGCCCAATCCTGCCGTCACTGATTGCAGGATCCGGCTCCTCAGAACTACGGTGCAAACTGAGGAAAGGGATGTGTTCAGCAGAGACCTGGAAACCATGATTTGATGTGGAAATCTGTTTTATTCCACTTGGCTTGGAAAATGGTGGTGTTGATTTTTCCTGTTCTCCCGGTCAGAGCAGCAGAGGCTGACAGTGCCTGGATACCTGTAATAGCATCACAATCGCTGGCACAAGCGGGCGGCCTGCAATCACACACATACTATACACAAGTGGTTTTAAGTCATTTTATCCTGAAGAGAAGTGATTTAACATAACAGTTACTCTGCATTCTTCATGAAATATGCATTAAGCAATTACAGCTGAAAGGAAGAGGTATAGGGCAGGCATACTTTCTGCAGGCGATGTGCGCCAGCAGCTGCGACGATGTGTAATGTATTATTAAATACCTTGATTATTAGGAGGGGACCGTGCCTATTATTAGGGTCTGTCTAGGCAATAGTATTTAATAATCCTCTAGATCAGAAATTGCTTTTTGTTATGCTAATGAACAGTGTTAGCATAGGTATGAATGGTGTTCTGTATTATTTGAAAGCTTTGGTGCATTAATTAGGCAAGTCACCCGCTGGGAGGGCTGTGTATTTATGGCTTGCTCCTTCAGCTTGTTTGATCAAAGAAGCAGAAAATGACCTAAGCGCTCTGCTCTTTTGGAGAAACGGGGCTGCTGTTTCTGGCTTCTTTAGCATTGCTGTAAACTGATGGTGGTGTTACAGTGATCTTAACAGAAGCTACATTTCTGTGGGTTTGTAATCAAGGGAAGAACCAGCTGCAGAAATCTGACCTTGCCCTCCAGTGAGGGTCTCTGGTATGTAGGGTGGTACTGGAGAAATCCACAATTATACCGCAATTGGTCTCCTTCCGAACAAAAGATTGGCAGCGAGTGCCAGTCAGAAGTAAATCTCTCCAAAGCATCAGCTGCTTTCTGACCAGTTCTGATGCCGTGGCCAGTGGCACAGCTCACCTCTGCTGCCGTCTGCCTGGTAGCCCTCTCCCAGCCTTCTGTCCCGTTCCCCAGCCAGCTGGTCCAGGCCTGGTCTGACCGGCTGGGCTGTAGTTGGCAGGAAATATAACAATCATGAAAAATCAGCAGAGGGGTCGCGATGTTCGGCTGTAGCAGGATTGTCCAAGCCTTAGGGTCATGTTCTCTAGTTCCTGGCGCGAGTGGCCCACGCCCCTCCAGCTGGGCTGGGGGATGTTGGCAGGAGCAGATCGGGGTGGGGGGTGCATGCCCGTATGCACCCTGGCCAGAACCAATGACCCCAAAGCAGATGTGGTCCTTCATTGACAGTTGTCTTTGGGGTCAGGCTGGGCCTTACGCACCAGTGCAGCGAGGGGCTGCTTGGGGGCCTGCTCTTGTTCATGAACAGTCCTCCCTCCCTTCGCACAGTGACACCGGAGCAGGAGGAAAAGCGGTTCATTGCCGGACTGTCCACCTGCCAGGCTGTCAGCCGGGGGGCAGCCTGGGCTCTGGACCCCACTGTGCTGCGCTGAGGCCCCGCTCAGGAGGCCTGGAAGTGGAAGCAGCAAGGGACGTTGTCAATCTGAGTCCTGTATTCCCTGACCCCTGTGTCTGTTGCATGGCCACTTGGCCAACACCCGGTCAGGTGTGCTAGGCCCAGCCCTCCTCCAGAGCCACCCTGTCACGTACACACACAGGCTGGGGCCTGTCTCCTCCTCCCTCGCCTCAAACCCACAGCTGCTGCCTCTCCCCAATGCCCAGAGTTCACACGCATCCAGGGTCTCCCCATCTCCCACCGACTCTCTAGGGACATAGGACAAGATCTCCTGGGTCGTCAGGTCCAATCGCTGCTATCGCAGGCAGCCCCTCCTATAATCCCCACAACAAACGTATCCAGCTCTACCTCAAAGCTAGGCAGGTCGTCTGCCCCTCACCGTTCCAGAGCTTCGCCGCTCTGGTGGTTAGGCACCTTCTTTTCATTTCCAGCTTGGATTTACTGCTGGCCGGTTCGTGCCCCCTCTGCCATGGCAGGCCCCTTCTCCGCTCCACTCTGAGGGGTGCTCTGACCACATCCGTTCCTCTTTGAAGCCCTCCATTAGCTCACTACCTCACCCAGTCTTTGTTCTGGCGTTCAAGGCTTTCCCAGCTCTGCTCCTGCCACAGTATCCAATGGCATAACCGCCATCTCCAGTCTGCCGGGGACACCGGCCCCAGCCCCTCGACCTGCAGGGGTCCCCACGCTCTGCCCCCTGTGCAGCGTCGCCCACCCTGAATGGAGCTGCAGGGCCTTTGCCCTCCCGTCGCTGGGTGCGGTGCCGCTGAGGGGAGCGTGCAGGTTCCGCTTTAATGGAGGCCAGTGCTGCTAATTAGCAATCTGGCAGCCAGCTCCATTGAGCTGCTTGGTTCCTTACGCTCCCCTTGTGACTTTCTGGGCCCTGGGCTGAACTGGCTTGGGCAGGCCCGTGCTGCTGGAGCAGGGCACGGGGGAGAGCATGTGCGCACTGGAGGACAGGCTGTGGTGGGCGGAGCAGGCTCCGTCACACCGAATGCGTGGCTGGGTGCTTGGAGCTGGACAGTGAATTGCCCCCGGAGATCTGACCCAGCCAGCTTGTCCAGAGCAGCCTCAGCATCTCGCAGCTCTGGGGCTCTCCGAAAGGGCCTGGCTTTGTTTCACCAGTCGCCGCATTGGGTCGGTTATAACGACAGTGTTCATTCGCGGGGAAATGCCAAGAAAATGGGAGGGGAGGACAGCGCTTCCCCGCTGCTCCCTCTCCCGTGGGGTGGGTGTGGCGAGATCGCCGCCTCTTTATCTGCCTTATCCCCTGTGCATCGCTGTGTGGTGTAGTGCTGGGTGTGAGCTCTGGGTGTGCTGGGCAGGGCGTGGAGGGGAAAGGAGTCTGGCTGTTAGGCCGCTCCTTTGCTCTGAGCGACTGTTCAGGACACTCGTTCGGTGTGTCCCCATCGACTCATGCAGGCACCAAGGGACTGGATAAACAGTCCAGCCACGTCGCTGCAAGCCAGAGGCCCGCTGCAGACACCAGCACGCTGGGAAAGAGAACGGCTGTTGGCTGTCTGAGGAGCGCTCTGCTAACCCCCAAATGTCCCCCAGAAGCGTCCCAGCCTGGGGGTTTGAAAATGCGGTAACGTGCTAGTGCAGAAGCGAATTGTCTTGTGAATGCGGGGGGGCTGGTTGCTTTGAGGACACTAACTGTTCTCCGGTGACTTCATAGTATTTAGCATTTGGCTGGGAACATGAAGAATGTTAACTCCTCTTTCTTCCTTAATATTGTTAAAAGTAGCACATGACTCCACCCTTATTGCCTGAGCAATAGACCTGAAGACATTTAACAGCCTGCTCTCCAGTTCGGGCCAGATTCTTTAAATTCATATGCACCTATTTCTCTGATCCTGCTAATTTAATGGCAGACTCATAAGCCATTTACCAGCAAAGCTGAATAAGCTGAAGGGAAGGGGACAATATATCTCCTCTAAGAACGTATTTAGAAATGTCACCCTTGGCTTGCAGGAAATCATTTAGAGAACAATTAAGTTTCAAAAGAGAATCATTCCTGTAAAAAAATCGAAATCGAAATCAAGATTTTTAAGCTTGCAAAGCTGTAATTACAGGGCCTGTGGTGATTTCTGCTCAGCAGAGAAGGGTCATTTGCCTCAACAAATCTGGAAAACCTGAGCTTTCGTCTCTTCCCTAGGAGATGTTGTTTCAAGCACATGGAAGGAGGGAGCTTTTCCAAACATCTTTTTCACAGAAGGGTGATGGGTGGTGGTTGTTTTTTTTGTTTTTTTTTTTGCTAAAAATTAAATGTTGATCTTATTCATAAAGTAATGCTGCATCCTAGTGGAAATGGCGGTGGAAAGATGGCCCTAAGGAAGCAGTGCTAGCCACGCTACAACTTGTTGCCTTTTGCACCATGTCCAGCAGCCAGTGCCTGTTGTTTTTGTGTCGTCCCTGCGCCCCGACTTCCACTCCCCGCAGGGATCCAAGCTACGCTGAGTGGGCGTGTGCAGTGCTTTGGTCCCAGTACTGGAGCCCTGCGTGCTGGGTGGTGAGGCCTGTGTCCCTGCACCGCCCAGCAGCAAAGGAGAACAGAGCCCTGTGGTGCCCAGGGGTGACGTCTTCAGGTTTTCTGGCCCTAGCGCTGCAGTTCTGCTCCACACCCATGGGTGGGGTGTGGGTTGGAGGCTGCTCTTGATGCTTAGTAGCTCGAGCAGTTGCCATGTAACTGATTTGCCTCTTGCACGGACAGCCTACGAGTCATTGCGTTTGCCTGTCGTTTGATGCCTGTGGAAATGAGGGACGCTGCTCGTTACATACCGCCACTGTATCCTGTGCCGTTAGACAGCCCCTGCCCTTCTGGGACAATGCGCCAAGCGGACCAATGCCAGGGCAGCTCTGAGACGTGCCCCCCTCGCTATTGGCCAGAAGGGGCGTTGCAGTTCGATTCCTCCCCCACCCCTACTGTGCCCATCCCCTTGGGAAGGGGGAATTAAGGCTAATCGATACAGCTGGGCACCCGAGCAGGGAGCCAGGGCCAGAAAACGCTTTATACGGCACCTTCAGAGCAAATCCCTGCAGTCCTTGGGCTCGCTCAGGGCCGGGTGCCGAGATGGCTTTGGGCAGGAGCATGGGGGCACGCGAGAAGCCGCCTTCCCTTGCACCGCTGCCATGTGGGCATCTCACCAGCTCGCCGGCCCCTCCCAGGAGCCAGCAGTGAAGAGAGGGCCGGGAGAGGCAGGGCCCCATCCTGGCTGGCACACAAGTGGGGGTCCTGTTCCCATCCCCCGACCATGCCCAAGGAGCTGCACTGGCAGGATTCTGGCTCCTTGTTCTGCCCCCATCGCCACAGTCGCTGCCGGAGACAGTCACCTGGTGGGGCAGGGCGGCCCCACACCACCCCCTGTGCAGGGCTGTGGCCAGAAAGCCCTGATCCAGCCTGTAACACGCTTCTGTCCTTGTCAAGGCCCAGGGAAAGGCGGGGCCCTGCTGTGCTGGGAGGGTTCGGCTGGGCTCGGGAGAAGAGGGGCTTGCTCCATCTGCAGAAGTCCCTCTGCGGGTCCTCTGAGGGTTGGACTCCGCGGGGCTTGGGGCCCTTGGCACAGGAATCCAGCCACCTGCTGATTCAAAGGATGTTGCTGAGCCCCTCTCGGAAGGGGGTTTGCACAGGTGCCTGTTACCTGCTGGTGGGAGTGGGGGCTGCCTGGGGTTAGGAGCCGGAAAGCTGCAGCCCGACTCCTCTGCAGCACATGAGACCCCCAGGCCACCCTGGGAGAGTTCAGTGACCTCCTCAGTCCTCTTGCAGGGGCTGACAGAGCAGGGCCTCGCGTTCATTTAAAAGACTGAAATGTGTTTTATCTCCGGGCCAGGGCCCTTGGCTTTTCCCGGCCCGAGTCCCTAGTTAGCTACAGCAGGGAGCTGGCGATGCTTAGCTGTCCTGGAAGGGGCCACCAGCTGTTCTCAGGCTGCCCCGCCCCAGTGCAGCTTTGGACCGGACCGGACCAATGCCTTGCTGGGATCCCGGGGGAAGGAAAAGGCTGAAACCCCAGAAGTTTCTGGGAATGAAGGCTCAAAGCCACTGAAAGGGCCCGTTATCTCTGGGGCCTGCGGGGCACTGCTCCATGCGGGCTAGCGTCAGCACAGAGCCAGGGCTCCCCATTGGCATGGACCGGCTGCCTGTGCTGATACAGGGAAGACCTCACACGCTGCTCTGAGTTTTTGGCACAAGACCGGTGTGAACGTTCTGTGCTGCTGGACCGTCTCACTGTTCTTACGTAGCAGTGGCATGTTGCTGGCAAAGAGGAGCTGCTTTTTGATGCTGACCATTTAACTGTGTCCGGGTGGGGAGGGAGGGGTGTGCAGGTACTAACACCCTCTCCTTTGCTTCCTTCACAGGAGCAGTCAAGGTTTTATGCACATGAAACTGACAAAAACCAAAGAGAAATACATCCTGGGTCAGAACAGCCCCCCGTTTGACAGCGTTCCAGAAGTCATCCACTACTATACCACCAAAAAACTGCCCATCAAGGGCGCAGAACACTTGTCCCTGCTTTACCCTGTAGCTGTCCGGACCCTATAACACACCAATCTCACTCCTTCCTGTGGATGGGAGGTGACGGGCAAGCGACGAAGCAGGAATTAATGCTGCATCGATGACCAGAACTCGGAAACTCGAGGTTGAAATGGAGATGTCCTGCCTTTCATTTCTGGTGTGCGCTGGCTGGCTGAAACCTGTTAGCCAGTCCTGTGTGTATGGTACTCTTGCACTACTGTGTTTCTATTTCCATGTGATGAGACCAGAGAACCTTCCTGGGGGATGTTTCTGTGAATGAAAAAATGTTTCCAAATTCAAAGAACTGCCATCAAGGGTAAATAAAGCCAACATCTTCCTTCAGTCAGGAAACTCCAAGGATATTTGTTCTTTCACTCTCCTGACTTGATACCTGTGTATGATCAAATAATCTTCCACCGGTGACATGCTGTCCTTAACCGACACTGAAATGGATGCAGATTCTTTCAGGGCTCAAGGAGAAATTGGCTCATGAGCGGCTTAACGTGCGAGTCCTTGCAGCGCTGCTCACTCACCCCATGTTAGTGTCTCTCTTCATGCACAGTTTGTCAGGATGATCCAAACACAGAAGTCTTTTGTCTCGCACAGTGTGACTAGGCGATCTTAATGAGTAATTTTACAATAGCAAAATGTGTTTGATTATTTATGAATAGGGTATGTAATTAAAATAGTGGTTTAATATATATATTTTTATCATTTTTTGGTACATTAATAAATCTCTGAGGGTTACTGAGTTCATTTTGCAAGTGTCATTCCTAGATCAAGGCAGGCAGTTGGTTCTCAGAGTCCGCTGTGCCAGTGCAGCGGGCGCTGATGTCAGCAGTGGCAGTACGTCATCTGAATGTGACAACATGCTGGGTTTCAGACCTTAAAAGGCAGTCAGAGGCCACGCTTCTTGTGCTTATTTGATCTGGGCAAATAACAGTCCCACTGGGGCAACTGACCAGCCGCATCCAACATCCTTTCCACCTCGGGCATGGAAGAGCATGTGATGGATGGGTTTCCAGCTCTCCAAGAGGGACGTACAGTGTGTAGGAAAATGTGGCTCTGGCACAGTGTGTTACGGGGAATTCTTGAAACTTGCATGTGAAGAGCCTGGTGCCCCTGCATATGAAACTACTACGGTCACTGGCATTTCCTCCCCCAAGAGTTTAGGGCCAGAAGCGACCACCAGATCATCCCGTCTGAGTTCCTGCACGTCACAGGCCACCGACATCACCCAGCACCTGCACACTAAACCCAGAGATGGAAATGAGAGCAGGGTCTTGCAGCCCCCCAGAAATGAAACTATCACGTGCTGCAGGCACAGAGCAGGAGGGACCAAGAGGCACCAGTTCCTGAGGCCTCTGTAATGGCGGGGAAATGATTAAGTGAGAGACCCAAACAAGCCTGGCAAGTGACCCCCACCCACATACTGCAGAGGAAGGTGAAACCACCCCAAGGTCACAGCCAATCTGACCTGGGGGAAATTCCCATCCGAGCCCCCACATGGCAATCAGTTAGACCCTGAGCATGTGGGCAAGAACCAGCCAGCTGAGCTCCTGAGAGAGAGACTGCTCGATGCCACCTCCAAGCCTGGTCCACCCCACCCAATGTCCCGTCTCCAGCCAGGGCCATCAGTGATGCTTCAGAGGAAGGAGATCCAAAAACCTCTCCCTGGCCCGAATACACTGTAGGGGCAGGAATCCCTTCCTGACCGCTGCAGATAGCCAGCTGAAGCCCTGAAGCATGAGCATGAAGGGTGAGCCCAAGGGCTGTTGAGCCCTGATCTCTGCCCTCACAAGCAACTCTGTCATACCCCATCTGTGTGTAGCTGTATCTCATTACTGTCAGCTGGAGAAGCTGTACTACCTCCACGGTGCAAACGCAGCGGCCTCCCCAACTCAAGAGATGGCTGGCACGCTCTTTGTACGCCTGCTGAATAGGATAACTGACAAACTGTGTTTGCACGTGAATGCTGGAACTGCTGAAATCCAGTAGCCAGGTAGTCCTGATCCTGATCTGTCATCACCTTGCTGTCTAGAACACACTGTATTTATACGTCAGTGACTGGAGCAGAGATTTGGTTACTTGCAGTTTACAGACTTTACAGACTGCAATAAGGCTGTGAAAATCTGTTATTTAATTCACCTCTCTCTCCAACTCTCTCCCTCTCATACATGCTTGGAAATAAGTGCTGATTGAGAAGTGTAATGGAATAATCATTACTCTAATGCCTGTAAAATACTGCTTCATTGTACTGTATAATGTGAAAAGAACCTCCAGGATGTTCCATAATGATGTTTCCAGATTGCTAGTAAGCATTTCGCTGCCTGGTGGTGTTTTTTTTAACCCTATCTGTTCCAGGTGTGAATAGAGAATTCCAGCATTAGTTAGAACAAGTTTTGTGAGCTGGTTGTTAATACCAAGGAGAGCTCTGTGTGATACCGTGGTCAGCTCGTGAACGCTGCGGCTGAATCCGCATTGTGGGAGCGTGGCTGTGGTTTCCTTACCCTTGAAGTGGGGGTTGTGTGATGGTCTTTACAAATGGCTGAACTTCCCCTGCAGGTCCCTTGTTTCACTGCTCCTCAGTGACTCCCCCAGGACGCAGGCAGGCACTGGTATCCCAAATATTACTTCTCAGATATGGGGACGTGGGGGCCACTTTCGGTTTAACATTGGGGCAGGTGGGGGTGGAGAGAGATTGTGACTTGGGCTATGTGGGTCCCAGTGCATAGAAATAAGGACACTTCCTTCCTCGCTGGAGCAGGCCAGAGGCGAATTCCTAACTCCCCTCCCTGTTCCTCCAGAGCAAGGAGGTGGGGCAGCTTACATACCATGCCTGGCTCGGGGCTGCCCCAAGGCATAACCTTAGCCTAGCCTTCCCTGGCGATCCAGACGTCCAACCTGCCCTTTTCCCTGTTTCGCATGTTCAGGTGCGTTTTGTCTCTCCACGGGTTTCAGTGGAATAATCAGTTTAGATCCCCACATCTTCACCACGATGAAGTGCAAAGAACAGGGAGAGCCTAGCCAGGCTTTTATGAGCTGGCGGGTGGAGGGGGAGGAATTGTCAAGTAGGGTTTTGTACAAGGGCCGCATCCAAATGCCATTGACGTCGGTGCGAGTGATTTCCATGAACTGCGGATCGGGCCCAGCGTGATGAATGCAGTCAGATCAAACCTCTACAGCCATGTGTATAGCACGTAATACAACTCGGAGAAACACACTGAGGCCTGGGCTACCTTAGAAAATTAGGTCGGTTTAGCGACGTCAGTCGGGGTGTGAATAATCCACCCCCAGAGCGGCCTGGCTAGGTTGACCAAGTCCCCATGGGAGCAGTGCTAGGTTGACCTAGCTGCCAGCTCCCAGAGAGGTGGGTCACCTACACTGCTGGCAGAGCCCTTCCCCTTGGCATAGGGATTGCTGCACTGAAGTGCTCCTGGAGCATCTTGGTGTGGCCAAGCCCTGAGTTTGGGAAAGGAAATCGTCTCTCCAACCAATGTTTTCTAACGGGGGGGTGGGGGGGGGAGGAGACTTTTGGGGGAAAAAAAATTGCTCAGTAACTGCAGCATAAATAAAACCAGGAGTTTGTTTGCACTGTAATGTTGTCTTTGTTTATTTAAGTGATTGTATGATATTTTTCCAGTTTAAAAAAAAAAAACCCTTTGTAACGTACAGTGAAAATGTGGTCTGTTGCAGTTTGTGATATTGCTTATGGCTGAGAGAACAAGTAGCAATCATGCCTGTAAAGCCCATTAAAAGTTTATTTTAAAAAATTAGAAACCTCTCCCTTTTCTTCCTCTAATTGTGGAGATTTCCTCTCTGTCAGCATGTATTGAGCTTTTCATGAACAGCTAACAATTGAAGCTATTATTCTCTTGGAAAGCAACTTGCATTCAGGTTTCTTAGGTTTTGTACGGCTGGCATGTCAGCAGCATGCAGTGAAAATAATTATTATGCCATATTCTATTTAGTCCACATTCTGCCCGGCATCTCAGCCCTATTCAATAGTCTGCCTTGCCAGCTACCTTCAGTTGCTTCATTTCCCCCAGAAATCCCCCCCCTCCCGCAGAGGGTACAGCACAAGGTCTAGGGTAGTGGTGCCCAAACTGTTCATGGTGCCCTCCCCCACCCCCTTCTCAGTAATGGAATCTGCCTGGGTGCCCCCCACCTCCCCCCATTACTGCACCGTTGGCTCAGCAGAGGAGCTTGGGCTGATGGCGGAGCTGGGGAGGAGGAGCTGGGGCTAGAAGCGGAGAGGGAATGAGGGTGGAGCCGGGGGCAGAGTGGAGCTGCAGCTGGGGTCAAAGCAGGGCTGGTTGGGGTTCCCTCCTTGGCCCCCATGGGGCTGGCCCAGACCCTGCCACACGCCCCTCCAACATTCCTCTGTGCCCCCCCTCCCCGCAGGGTGCACCCCACAGTTTGGGGACCACAGTCTAGGGCATCATTTTAATGCCACAAGGCACCACTGTGTACGGGTAAGGAGCCCCGTGCCCTGCAAGCGTGTGTTTGGCTGGGAGACTCTTCCCTGTGTTACTGCCCTTGGGCACTGTTACTCTCCGCTGCATAAAGCAGTAGGGTAAAGGTGGCTGAACTCCGGACCGTTGTGGTGCAGCTAGCGTGGAGGCGATGGTTGTGTTTGTAGAACTTGGACGCTGCTGCTGCTGCTGAAGGATTTTTCTACATTGTGCAGCATTTGCCCTAGTTTGCAGCGTATTAAAATGAAAATCAGGGATTATCAAACGCCTCTGGGGCGAAAGGGTAGATGGGCTTATTCTTCTGGGAGGAACCAAAAGCAGAATCAAGTGCCGAAGCAGACCCCTGCTGGGTATTAATATGAAGAAAAGAAACTGCACTGAATTCAGCCCATTCATATTCCTACCTGTTTGTCGTCGTTATTCTTCATTTCAGTCTGAACTCCGGCAGGTCCTTGCCATCTGGTGGCTAGCAGGACTTTCCGTGTTACGTGAGGTGGTGCTTTCCCTGTGGCTCCGCCCAGCCATGCCAAGAACCTGCATACCCATGGCCCCTTTGCTGAAATCAATCTCAGAAAGTGCAGGTTCTGAATGGGCAGAGTTGGTGCCCAACTTTCCAGCGATGGTTTGTGTCTTCAGCTGCCCAATCTAGACCACAAATGGCTGCTTTCAGAGGTGCTGAGCGCACCTGCTCCCGACGACAGTGGTTGGGGCTGCGGGAGCTTGGCAGTGCTTTAAAATGGGCCCCCCAGAATAAGAGAGCCGTTCCGAAACTAGGCTTCCGCACCCCGACTTCTCTATCCCATCAGAATAAGGGGCAAGGCTTATGGCAGGGCTGGGCGAGGAACCTGCAGGCCCTCGGGGGCGAACTGAGAGATTCCCACTGCCTTGGGGACTGGTCCAATGGCCACCCCATTGACTTCCCTGGGGTTGGATCAGACGCCCACTGCTGGGCAAAGGGAGTGCACAGTGGGTGCTGTGTGACGGTCACTGCATGCAGGCACAAACAGTGGCTCTAGTGGGGGAGAATCAGGTCCTCACCTTCAGTGCTGCCCCGGCGCCTTTCTTGAGCCCCGATGTCGCTGCCCAGGACGCGGCCCCACCAAGCTAGACGCAGATCTTAGCGGTTCTTAATGCAGGCTGCCATTTACCCACTGCAGCTTCCTGTTCACGCAGGGGAGCCCACCTTGAAAATAGGCTCAAAGTGAAATGGCCCATCCTGGCTGTCTGCACCACCTGAACTGGAGTTAATGCAGAGAGGAGAACACATGGGCCCCTTAGAGATTGTAACTTAGCACGTTCTAAATCAAATCCTGGACATGAGGCTTGATGATGGGGTAAACTGATGGCAGTATTACAGTCTGTGGGAGTTCTGCCATTGACTTCAGTGGGGGCAGGATTTCACCCATTATTGACACTAATTAACATGTCACACCTTCACTTTTTAAAATTCACTTTTTTCCTAGAGGTGAATACGCTGTCGGGAGCCTGGTCTGGGGCTGGGAATTGCTCCTTGTAGGGGAGTGGTCTGGATAGAGGCTACAAACAGAGGCCACCATTGGCTGGTTGAAGCACACAGTCGTGCGGGTTAAGCCATTCTTCACACTCCCCGCATTCTCTCTTGCACAGGGGTGTAAATCAGGAGGAGGGACTTGGCTGCGATGAGAGGGAGAGAAGGAACAGCCTGTCAAGTGCCCCCCAAGCTGGCTACCCGGTGCCACCAGCTCCCAGCCCCTTGGCATGTGACTAACCCCTGGGTCGGGGGGTTCCATTACCTCACCACCCTGGCTCCACCGGGGGTTACTGGCGCCCCAGATCGTGCCTGACTGGGCTCTGGTGTGTGTGCCTGTCTTTGCTTTCTCCGCATGGCGATTGCGCCCTTCTGCTTTGGCCATGGGGCTGCCCCTGCTCAGTGACAGGCGGGCCCTGCACTGCAGATCAGCCCAGCAATGGCCATCTGGGCTGGAGCTGGAGGAAGCGCATGGTCCTTTGGCCACTGGTGACTGGCAGACACGCTGCGGGTTTGTCAGCTGGCGTCCTGGCAGGGGATCCTCCTCCCGGTCCAGGGCTAGCGCAAGGGCTGGGGATTCGGAGCATGACGCCTCTCCTCCGGGTGACAGGTATAACATGCACCCCAAGCTGCTCCAGGGCCGCCCAGGGGCGGGGGGGGGGGCAAGAGGGGCAATTTGTCCCAGGCCCTGCAGGGGCCCCCACGAGAATATAGTATTCTATAGTATTGCAACTTTTTCTTACGGAAGGGGCCCCCGAAATTGCTTTGCCCCAGGCCCCCTGAATCCTTTGGGCAGCCCTGAGCTGCTCCCCGGGGGCTAGGAAGGTGCAGCTCCCCCAATCAGCACTTCAGAGATTCAAGGCCAACCGGGACCACAGTGATCATGCACTGTCTGTAACTGACCCAGAGACCTCATGTAACGAGGGATGGCTGACTGTTATTTGGGGAGCAGGAGGTGGGAACCTTTTCAGAACTATTAAGAGTTTTGTTTTCGTTCAAAGTTGTTCACTCCCACTCCCCCGCCAGCTTGCTTTTTTGTTTTCCACTAGAAAAGTGCGATTTTTAACCCATTCTTTTTCTCTATTGGTGAGCTGTGTGTGGGGAAGGAAGAAGGCTTTTTTAGTAAGGATGAAAGAGAGGACAGTAAAAAATTGGAGAGAGAGTGCGAATTCTCCTATTTAAACAATGAAACATTTTGAGTTTATTAGAAATTCTTTCCTGCTAATTATTTAAAAAAAAATACAAACTTTCATTTTGGATTAAACTTTTTTTTGACCAAAAATCCACCTTTAAATCCAGCCTGAATTGGAGCCAGCCTAGCTCTGTCGGTCCCTCCCAGGCCAATACAGCCATGGAGCTCACGCTGTCCCGCTCAGTTTGTATTTTAAAGGACACGCACTTGTCATTGGGAACCTACGTTGTACCAGCGTTGCCTCTACTGCACCAACCTGCAGGGAGGTAACCCCCTCATGAGGTGCTGGCGTGGGCTGTGGAAAAGGATGAGGGGTTAGCAGTGAAAGCTGTCTGAATCCCAAAGGCTCAGGTATCTCCTGATGTGGGGAAACCCGGGGGAGCCCCAGAACTGGGGAAAGGCAAAAGTGCCTGAAAACCATCAGCCCCATGCTGCACGGTGTGGGCACAGCACAGACCTTTCTTGCCCCTGTGGAGCGGGGCCCTGCAGTCTAGCGGGCGCCTCCCCTAGCAGATAAGCCGTGGAGTGGGCCTGCCACAGCTGCAGAGAAGGGGAGAGGTCCGGGTAGTAATATGTGATGAGCGTGAGCAACGTTTGTTTCAACTGCCCTTTGCAGGCTGATTCACCCTGGAAATGGCTGTGAAATCTACCCTGCGCTGGAGATCTCTAGCACCCGCGCTCTGTGAGCCCTGCGGCTGGTACACCCAGAGCTGGCGCTCTCTCTGCTCTGAGTGGGGGGGAACACCTCTGCTTGGGGAACCTGCTTTTCAGCTGGGAGCCTTCCCAAAGCACGTGAAACGTGAGCACGCAGGGCTGGACACTGGCTAGAAGGAAAGCAGGTCCTGGGGGGTTGGCTGACGGGGGGCTGGAGCTGCTGTCTATTGAAAGTGAATGTTTGCAATGAGTTTGTGTGGGGGGAAGATGAAAGAGCAAAGGAGAACACAGGTCTCATTTGGACTGGAGCTGGGGGCAGATTTGTAAGAGGGAAGGGAAGTAGCCAGTGGAAGAACCATCATTTGAACTCGATTGGTTCTTTCTTTCTAAGGGATCAGCTGTAGCACAACCAGACATTCTGGGCCGGATGCAGGAATCCCTGGGTGAGATTCTTGGCCTGTGTTATACAGGAGGTCAGACAGATGATCACAATGGTCCCTTCTGGCCTTAAAGTCTATTAAAACAACTGACCAACCACCACATTTTATTAAGGCCTATTCTGCCCACGGAGTGGTACTCCAGTCACTGAAGGTTGGATTCTATACCAGTTGAGCCAGACCAGTACCCCTTGGGGCATGGAAGCTTTGATTGGTTTAAAGGAGGTTAGTTTGGTTTAACTTACCTCCAAACTCACAGGCACAAGCTAAACTGCTATGACCACCCTTAAACCAACTGGGATCCACACACCAAAGATGCACCTGTTTGCCTGGGTTCAGTTGGACTCGTTTCGACAAAGCCTTTGCGTTCTAGTTACCAAGAGGAAGACAGATTATTTCAAGGTCCTGGTCTTTGTACATATAACCCCAGATTTTCAGATGCTGGCTGCTGTGTCTGCATACCCAAATCAGTCCCTGGGTGTGTCTACACCCGGGGCTCTTCCTTAGGCTTTTTAGGGTGACCAGACAGCAAATGTGAAAAATTGGGACAGGGAGTGGGGGATAATAGGAGCCTATATAAGAAAAAGCCCCCAAAATCGGAACTGTCCCTATAAAATCGGGACATCTGGTCACCGTATGGCTTTTAATACAGCCCCAAAACACAGGGTTAAACGCTGCTAGCTTTCCGATTAGCTCAGCCCATCAGGATAGGTGGAGGCCCTCCAGGGTCTTCACAAAATGGGGTCAGAGTCACATGAAATATACACAGGTGGCGGAAGGGGCCAATTTCATAGCTGTCCTACGTAGACACAGTGCTACTGCGTGCACTGGAGTGGGCCAGCCTTACCCCACTGGTGACGGGGTCCCAGCACCTGCTTTCCTGCTGCCCTCGCAACGTTCAATCAGATGTGCTGCTTTATCTTCCGCCAGATTTAGAGAACTTCCCCCCCCACCACCCCTGGAATGTTCTCCTTGATTCACCCCGAGAGACCCAGTGCAGGGCTGTAATGAATGTTCCCATAAACTAGTAATAGTCATGAGGTGAAATTGTATTTCCTGTGTTTCATCTGTACTTGTTTCACTTACAACAGGGGTTCTCAACCTTTTTCTTTCTGACCCTCCCATGCTATAAAAACTCCACACCCCACCTGTGCCACAGCAACTGTTTTCCTGCAGAGGCAGTAGATTAAAAGCCAGGGCGGGCGTTAGGGGGAAGCAAGTAGGACAATTGCCCGGGACCCCACACCACAGGGGGCCCACAGACCTAAGTTGCTTGGGCTTCAGCTTTCTGCCCTTGGCCGCAGTGAGTCTAACGCCAGCCCTGCTGTCTGGTGTTTTCTGGCAGATCCCCTGAAACCTGCTCGCCACCCCCCAGGGGGCCCGGGCCCCTCCTTGAGAACCACTGATTTACAGCATCTGCAGTCAGCTGGGGAGATTGGAAATGAAACTTACTCACTGCAATGTCTATTTCCTTGTTCCGAGGAATCATGTCTAAATTCCCTGGATGGGGTGTGGCTTGGGATCCGTTCGGTCACCTTCCCCTGAACACAAGAAATGGGAGGCACATATGCCCCCTGGGAGTTAGGTGCCCCCCATACCTTGGAGAATCTGGGCCATCACACTTCAGTTCTCCTATAGCCCCATCTGCTCCCCTGCCCATGTCACGCTCAGGGTTTCAGGATGCTCCCTGGAGGGCTGTGTTCAGGAACAGCTGTCAGCCCCCAGGGTGGTTACTCCATAAACAGGGTGTGAATGCAGCGCTGCTCTCCCTGGCACGGGCCTCAGCCCAGCGCCTTTCCAGGTTGTGCTGATGTGCCTCGCCACTCATGGGTTGGAAGTTCATCCACTTGCTGAGGGGGTTGGACGGTGATTTTGCCTGTACTGACTTTTACTCCAGGACGGATTTCTCAACCCCAGCGTTATTAGTTACTGACGCAAAAGGTAAGGGTCAAATTTCTCCTGGGATACGCTCGGGCAGCCCTAGCGGGTAGAACTCCTAGGTGGGCAGGAACTAGGACGGGAGCATTTGTCAGCTGTTCCTGTCACAGGGAAACCGCCAGCCAGAATCCCAAGCCACGCACCCTGGTGGACAACAGCTGACACCCGCACCCAAAGCATTCCCAACAATGACTCATTGGCATAGGAGTTATTAAAGCCTCTGCTGCTGTTCTGTCCAGGAACAAGTCCATGCCGCTCTGCCAGGGTCTCCTGCCCTCCCGTGGAGCTTGCTGTGGCGTTTTCTGCCAACTCTTTTAAGGACAGCGCCCAGGGGCCTGTCTGGGGATGGGCACGTCGCTTACACTAACTCGCTGTCTAGTCCACGCCCAAAGGGCCCAGGACTGAGCAGCCATGGTGCCGATCTCCCCAGGGGGAGCTGAAGGGAGCCGGGGGCGCTCCCTGTCCCCCCAAGGTCTCTGTGCTTGCACCCCAAGTTGTGGTAGGCTCAGGGGGGTCTCACAATGAGTGCTGCAGTTCCCATGCTCTGTCTCGGGCTGCAGGTACCACCCCCAAGTGATGTCTGTGTCTGGGTGCTTTCACGGAAGCATGCCTGACGGGGGAGAGACGGCAGCTGCTCTCAGGGTCTCAGACATTTCAAGCTCCCCGCTCCGGCCCCCGCCTCGCTGTGCCTCTCCCCACTGTGAGGGCAGTTGATCCGGCACCGGTTTTCACTCAGCTAACGCCACTGAGCCCGGTGGAGACAGTCCAGATTTACACCAGCATTGGTGAGATCCGCGGCAGGTCTGGCCAGTCCGGGGTAGTCACAGCCAGCGCAGCTGCAGGGGCCACTCCCTGCGTGGGCAGACACAGCCAGGGCTGCCCAGAGGATTCAGGAGCGGAAGACCCACCTGCGTAGGTCTTTGGGCACTTCGGCGGCGGGTCCCGGGTGCCGCCGAAGACCCAGAGCGGAAGAAGCTCCGGGGGCCCGGGCCCTGTAAGAGTTTTCTAGGGCCCCCAGAGCGAGTGAAGGACCCCGCTCCAGGGGCCCTGAAAAACTCTCATGGGGGCCCCTGTGGGGCCCGGGGCAAATTGCCCCATGTGCCCCCCCGGGCAGCCCTGGACACAGCTTCAGGATCAGAAGCTAGACAACCCGAGCAGCCGTTCCCCCACCTCCTCCAAACAGCCGAGCCATTTCCCTGCCCTCAGACACCCAAGCGCCACGGGGGTCCAGCCTGAGAGCTACCCAAGTGATTTGGGCACCCAATTCCCACTTCAGTTCCATGGGAACTGGGCTTCCAAATCCCCTGGGATGCCTTGAGACCCTTGGCTCTGCCCCAGGCCTCCCCCCACTGCTGTGTGATCTGGGTAGGGTGACCAGATGTCCCGGTTTTATAGGGACAGTCCTGATTTTTGAGTCTTTTTCTTATATAGGCTCCTATTACCCCCTGTCCTCATTTTTCACATTTGCTGTCTGGTCACCCTAGATCTGGGTGAGGAGCCGCGCGTGGCCCAGCCCTGTGCGTGGCTGTTGAGCGTTGGCTCCTAAGAGAACAGCCAGCGGTGAGCAGGAGGGTGTGGGGGCAGCAGACATGCCCCCGAGTTCAGCCAGAACCGCTCCTGGGGAGGGGAGAGCAGGGGTCAGCTGCCATTGGAGGTGCCGCGCCAGCAATGGTGGGCCATTGCTGCCACCAAGTGGGGGAATTCCAGATCACAGTGAAGGGTCTCTGCAGCCCGACGCTGAGGCCAGACTGGGCACAGAAATCCCAGCTATTTGCTTTTCCTCTGCCCTGGCCTGAAGCTGTGTGCTAAATCCAACCCCCCAAGCTACCAGGTGCCACTTATCCCACATACAGATGCCAGCGTGGAGGGTTTAGGAGCAGTCCTATGCCAGGAAGTCGAAGGCAAATGGCCTTTGCCAAGCGAGGGCTGTCTGATAGTGAAACGCACCACCCCATCCCCAAGCTGGAGTTCTTGGCCTTGAAATGGGCCATCGCTGAGAAGTGTTGTGACTGCTTTGTATGGGGCTAGGTTTCCAGTGTGGACAGACAACAATCCCCTGACTTACCTGTTGACAAGTGCTGAGCTGAATGCTACACGGCAGAGATGGGTGGCCGCCTTGGTGAGCTATGAATTCAGCATTCAGTACCGATCAGGGAGAAGCAATGTAGGCACGGATGCATTGCCCCGGCGTCTGCAGCCATCGGAAATTGCTGAGAGTCCGACAGAGGGACTGAGAGCTATTTGCAGTGGAAGTTATCAAGAATCAGAGGCCCGTGAGAGTCTTCATAGTTGTGTGGCAGAAACTCTGAGCCTGCCCCCGGACAGCGTGCTACCTATCTCAGTGAGCTAGATTGTGTTGGACCAATCTCCGTTGCCCATGCTCAATGCTGCTGACTGGCAAAAAGCCCAACTGCAAGATACTGACCTTCGTGGCACACGACTTGCAGAAAGAGAGGGGCGATTAGTCTGTCTACCCCCGAGGGCAGACTGCTGTTGGGGGAATGAAGCAAACTAAAACCGATACTGCACCGGATCACAGTAGATCCTTTACAAAATCAACAAACACAACTAGTGCTACCAAAAGAGCGCAGAGCCCTGGCCACGAGGGCCCTGCATGATGACTTTGGACATTTGGGAACGGAGAGAACCCTGGAACTTATTCATAGTAGGTTCTCCTGGCCCCGGGTGGCCAACGATGTATGCAAGAAATGCGAGACATGCGCTCGGTGTGTTCACAGGAAAACTCTGCCCACTAGAGCTGCATATCTGAAGAGTATCGCCTGCAGCAAACCTCTGGAGCTGCTGTGCATTGACTTCTTGTCTTTAGAAGTGGACAGGAGGAATGTTGGGAACATTTTACTGACCATTTTACACGGTATGCACAGGCATATCCCACATGTGACCAGAGGGCTGCCACTTTTGCTCGTAGGGGCGGCTCTAGCTTTTTTGCCACCCCAAGCACAGCAGGCAGGCTGCCTTTGGCGGCTTGCCTACAGGAGGTCCCTGGTCCTGCAGCTTCGGCGGCACGCCTACGGGAGGTCTGCCGGTCCCGCAGCTTCGGCGTACCTGCCGCCAAATTGCCGCCCTCGCTTGGAGTGCTGGTGCCTGGAGCCGCCGCTGGTTGCTCGAGTGTTGTGGGAGAAAACCTATTGGGGCTAATTCCACAACTGCCTCCCAGCCAGCCCGGCAAGAGCAGACAGTTCAACCCATGGAAAGGGTGCCTCAGGGAGCAATGCAGTGGAGGTATCTGCCTGTCAGTCTGCATTGGAGTGGGTCTGAAATCAAATCTAAAACCACTAATTAAACTCTGCTCTGCTTAACAGTGGCTGGACATGCCTCAGCAGCCCCGGAAAGGAATCGGCAGGAAGAGGATTGGGTTTAGCACTGAAGCAGCGCAGATCTGCCCATGGCCAGTACAGCGATTGATTGCACTGAGCTTTCAGCCTAGGCAGGGATTTGTAACATGCAACATGCAAAAGAAAAGGAAAAGTCCATGTGAGCTGAGGAGGAGCACGCGAGGGTCATCACCTCACACCAGGTATGTGGGAGCAGCACAGCCAGGGCTGTCAGTGACACCCGCTCTCAGGACACAAGTCCCGCAGCACCCCGCTGCTCCTGGGACGGGGGGACAAAGCAGGCTGTGCAGATCCACTTCCCAGCATCCGCTGGCAAGCGGGTGGGCAGACCACAGTTCTCCCCTTGGCTGCTCCGGGGCAGCTCAGCTGTGCACTGCTCCTTAGCGGGCTAGAAATATGGCTTCAGTCTAGCCCCACATGAATAAATTGCCGGTAGCTGTAAAAGTGGCTAACTGACCTGACCCAGAAAGGCTTGAGTTACAGTGACAAAAGCAGAGGGAGCTAGAATTTCTTTGCAGACTTTTGTGTATCCAGGTTTATCCCTAGCCTCTGTTTGCCAGAAGCTGGCAATGGGCGGCAGGGGATGGATCACTTGATGATTCCCTGTTCTGTTCGTTCCCTCTGGGGCACCTGGCACTGGCCACTGTCGGAAGACAGGACACTGGGCTAGATGGACCTTTGATCTGACCTAGTATGGCTGTTCTTAGGTTAACTAGATTTGAATGGAGATTTTCTTTCTCCCCTTTTCTGCAAGACCTGGATTTTCCCAGCTCTCCACAAGCTTCCCCATCTGGGCACTGGGGACAGCTGCTACGTCCCGCTGCCCTTGGTGCGTCTCCTGCCCCGGTGGCATGATCATTCGTTAGGTTGCTATTCATGTGTGGAGCGTTCACAATCCTGTGGGATAAAAAGTGCTCGGGACAAACGCAGGCTGCTTTATTCCTAGCGATGTTAGCGCGTTGTGATGGAGGTGGAGCTGCTCTGTGGTAACTGAGGAACACTCCGGTGACCTGGTTATTGGGATGTTTGCTGTATGATTAGGTAGGGTTAGTTGCTTAGTTCAGTGCGGTATTGAGCGAGAGCACCAGTGATTGAAGGAGGCTGCGCTTTTATACTAGTGACAGGCACCCGGCCCGGAGGGCTGGAGAACCGAGTGCTATGCCCTAGACGCTGCCTTTGGGGCTTCCCTTGCAGTAAATCTCCTGGGCCAGACCCCCGGCTGTTGCTGATCAGTGTCGCTCCTTTGACGGGATCTGGTGGCAGATTCTGGCCTTAAGCTCTGGGACTTCGGCTCACCCCAGGGGCAGATACGGCCCCAGATGTAATTACACTGGGGAAAAAATCAGTCCTGGAGCGTTTCACAGGGAGAATGTCCAGGCGTGCGACGGTTGTAACAATTCTTAAACGCCTCAAGGTCTTTCTTAGCCATGGTGGGGGCAGGGGATGCCAATCTTTGGCACTAACTGGGGCTGGACCTAGCCAGTAAATGGGTGAGAGGCTCTAAAAGTGACCCCGTGGCTGCAGTGAGCTGTGGCGAGGGCATTAACCCGGCTGTCCCAGGCAAAGCCCAGTGTGAGCAGTGAGGGGACTGTTGCTGGCACTTTTAGAAACCTGACGTCTGCCACTTCATCCCACTCCAAGCTCGCACCCCCCTCTCCTGCAAATAGATGGTAAAAACCCGCTCGCCGCCAGGCTGCGTTTCAGCATGGAGAGCATTCTTAGCCTGATCTCTGGGGCTGTCACGCAGCCGGGGGTGGCAGCAGAATACAGCTGCGCTCTTTGACGTGCTGTCAGCAGAGGCTCCAGGGAGCAGCACCAGCAGCGCATTTTGCAGCCTGCCCCGGCACTGAAGTAGTTAAATTTACCTCTGCGTCAGGGCTCAGACAAAGAGCTTGTCACAGGCTCAGGACAATTAGGGAAAATGTGTAAGTGCCACATCCCCTTAAAACTGGCTCTGCAGCCAGTGCCTCCCGCCCCTTCCCTAGAACTGAGTTCTGCTGCAGGGTGGGGACTTGCCGCGTTCTGTTGCTGATGGGACCCTACCAGCCCATGGAGGCTCACAAAAGTTTAGGTTAGTGGGAGCAGGAGTCCACCAGCTAACCCGCCCTGTGGAGGGGGGCCACTCACTGGCATTAGCTTTGGAGCTGCATGCACACCAGGAAATAAACAGGAGCACAAGGCCCCCTTGTCTGTCAAAATCATCCGTCCCACCAGGTGACGATGTGCCTAGCGCTGGGCTGGGGCAGTGCTCACACAGCTGCTGCCCCAGAGAGCTCAGCCAAACCCACTGCTGGGGTGTCAGGGGTGCATAAGAGATGCAAACATGGTGAGACAGAGGTTCTGGTCCTGCTCCCATTGAAACACAGGGCGCTTTGGCCAGTGACCTCCCCTAAGGAGGACAGGGCAGGGCCGGTGCACTGAGCACAAACAGCCATTCAGGCTCGGAGCGAGCCTAACAGCCATGGGCAGAGGAGGCTGGAGCAGGCCATGGGGCAGCTGCTGCGAGGCCCAACTGAAGCAGCTGCTCCCTGGGTCCTCTGGGGGGAAAGGGGAGATGGGAGTGAGAAGCAGGTGGGGTGTGTTAGGGCAGAGGTGGGCTGGGGTGGGGAGAGAGACACACTGCATGGCCCGGTGAAAGCAGAAGAGGGAGGCAGAGTCAAGGCAGAAGAAGGCTGGAAAACTGGGACTGAGGGATAAAAGCCAGCACCTTTCCTGCCCACAGGCAAGCCAGCACCGTGCTCCGTGTTCCTCCTGGGGGCTTTGACTGAGTGCCACTGTACCATGGAGCTGATGTTATTTGCAAGTGATGTCACAGCTCTGCACACGGCAGGACAGGAATGACACAGCGACTCGTGGACTTGAGTTCAGGCTGGTTTTTGCTATAAACTATCGTGCCTCAGCAACAGACAGGTACAATTCCAGGATTTTACAGGCGCCATATGAATGGTTTAGAGAGAGTAGAATGGGCATTTCTATTTGCCCTCTGGCACAATATGCAAGCAAGGGGACATGCAGTGACATGGCTAGGCAGCCAATATACCACTGATACCAGGCAATACTTCCCCATGCAACTCTCAATCGACCAGTGGAGCTCATTGTCACAT
This sequence comes from Mauremys reevesii, assembly GCF_016161935.1. NCBI lineage: Eukaryota > Metazoa > Chordata > Testudines > Geoemydidae > Mauremys > Mauremys reevesii. Next base: position 122,172,278 of record NC_052628.1, read on the forward strand.
GAGGTCATGGAGGCCAAGATCCGAGCAGGCAAATTGGACAAAACTATTCGGAGTTACAATAGCAACACTGAAAAATAACCAAGAGCTTTAGCGGGGGCCTGCGTGCTCTCTCCCCCGGCTTCCGGGCACGAGCCGGCCTGCGCAGCATCAGGAAGAGGCTCGCCCTGTGACAGACTAGCCCAGGGCTGCCTGCGGCAGGGTTTTCTGCACCTTACGAAGCGGCTGCTGCTAGCCACTGTCAGAGCAAGAGGGCGGCGGGACTGGGTCCCACTGGCAGTTCCTCTGTTCCTAAGGGTGATTTTAGCCCTTCAAACTCTAAATTCCTACCGGCCCGTATCAGGCCGAGCTCCCCGTCCGTGCTCTGCTCTCCCGCTGTCTTTCACACACAGCCCTCGCGGCTGGGGAGAGAGCTTGTCTCTCGATTAGCTGTGTACACAGCGATCACTGGCGCAGTGACCCGTGGGAGTGCCGGCCTGCCCACACTCTGCTTTCCACCCATAAACTAGCCTCGCTGGTCATTGTTATTGCAGAGGCTGTCAGCCGTGGGATGATCCCATTGCACAAATACACCATTGGGGGGGTAATGAGGCGTGGGGAAATCCCTGCGTCCCGAATGATAAACAGCCGCCGCTTTGCGCCCTTGTTAGGGTGCTCCTGGATTTTCTGTGTCTGACTCTCTGGTTCGCTCCGCCCACCCCATTCACTCCCTTGCTGTTGAGTTACTTTCATCCACTTCTCTCCCTGGGTGGCCGCTTGCCCCCGTATGCTTTCCCATTTCTTTGTCTGGCCCTTGCCCAGCCCGTCTGGCTTCCCGGCTGTTTGATCACACTGGTTTCGTGGTCACTGCAGAGGGAGCTGTGGGTTAGCACTGAAATTGATAAGGCACGATACCAATCTCAATGTAAAACCCTAATGGCGACAAGCCCCTGTGGTTTTTAACCTTGCTGTAGTTGGTCAGGTTAAGCCAGTGTGGCTATAGCTATAAACGTTCATCCTGAGTCACGTGGAAGTATGTGAGCTGGACCCATACTCAGCTTGGGGAAATGATGGTCTAATTGCTTACTGAAAACATCACCAGTTTGTTTTGGTTTTGTTTCCCAACACAGCTGGCTCGCTCCGGAATAGGATGAGTTTGTGCCATGCACCTTTGTCACATTATTAGTTGTAGCACCGAGGAGCCCTAGTTGTGCCCTCCACTGTGCTTGGAGCTGTACAAACAGAGCACAAAGACGGGCCCTGTCCCGTTCAATAGGGCAGGGCACTGAGGTGTCAGCTTGTGACTTCTGCAGCTGGCTGAGAGTAGCGACTTCTGCACTGTGTTCCCTTTTAGCCAGGAGGCTGAGGTTGACAATTCTTGGTCCCTTTCTCTTCATGGTGATGTGAGACGGAATAGACGCTAATGCTGCTCTGTGTCCCAGCGGCTGGGCCAGCTGCTGCTCTGTGTTCCAATGGGCCAGTATCACCCTCTTGTAACAATAACACAATGATTCCCGTGGCGCCTTTTAGCCAGTCACGAGCCAAGATTTTCTTGTAACGACCGTGGCCAGATGGCTGCCAGTTAAACCAAATACTGTTAAGGGCGTCTTTCTTAATGCTGCAAGGCCCAGCTTCTCAAAGGTGTTTCAGCACTAGAGGGAGGCCCCCAGGTACCTTTGAGGCTTTGGGGCTCAGCCCTTTGGCCTGTCATCTACTATAAGGCACCACCTGGGTTGAGAGCTTTCTAGGGTGACCAGCTAGCAAGTGTGAAAAATTGGGATAGGGGATGGGGGGGTAATAGGAGCCTATATAAGAAAAAGACCCAAAAATCGGGACTGTCCCTATAAAATCAGGACATCTGGTCACCCTAGAGCTTTCAAGGCTTCCGCACCATAAGTGGTAAATAATGTTTTCCCAGCGGTTGTCTGCCTAGGTCTGCACGCTGAATGTGTGTGTGCAAATCTTCGGTCTGTGCAGCCGTGTCAGATTAGTTTCACACACCCCTAGCTGGGGAGGTATAAATACTGAATTGGCAAGGATGCAGCTTTGAAAACCAAACAGCTGTGGTGTACTTCCGAGCATGTTCAGCCTTCTGCTGAAGACACAAAAGCTCCTCTCTATAGTCTGCTAGGCATCTTAGCCCAAGGCCGTCAAATTAGAACTGATGAACTAATCCTCCTGCAAGCAGTTCCATGAGTCCCCGGTAGCCCCTTATCACTCGGGGATGTAGCTGTCCTGCCCTGGAAAGAAAACAACAAAATCGTTTGCAATGCGACAGCTGTAACAGGAAGCGGTGATTAAACTGAGAGGGTACCAGCCTTGGCACACGGTGCCTCTGAGCTTGGAGCATGCAGAGTGCTGGCTGAACCAGCTGTGGTGGACAGAGAATGGCGAGACGGTAAAAGTGCTTGGTGGCTGGGTGGTAGGAACAAGCAGAGGTGCTGTAAAGTCTCTGCTAGAGATGGGAGACTGGTTTGCCCTGGGCCCAGGACCATGCTGCTCGGACGTAAGCATGAGGCAAAGTGGGGATGGGATCTGAGCAGAGAGAGTGAGTGGGACTGGGTGGATTTGTGACAGGTGTTTAGCTTTGCCTTTGTTCACGGGCAGGTTGGTCTGGTCGGGGCAGCATCTCTATTCCAATTGCTTTGCCAATCGCTGCATCCTTTGCTATGGCGATGGTGCTGCTAAGTGCATCTTTGGTGGCTGGGGCGGTGACAGCCATGAGCTCCTCGAGGCCAGAAACCACCCACAGGAAGGGGTTGGGGCTGGTTCTTTGACATCAACTCCAAAGCTAGAAGGTGGTGTGACATGCCAAGGTAGCGAGTGGCAGTGGGGTGGGAGAGAAGAGGGAGCAACATTTCAGCAGGACAAGCATAGCGCCAGCCCCAGCTGCCTGCCGGGAGACCACCCCTGGGGTAGCTCTTCCTAGACAGAATCAGGTGTTTTCCCTTGTGCAAGACTCATATCTCCTGCCTTGCTGCTTTCAATTGGCATCAGAAACATGGTCCTGCTCAGCTCCGTTAAAACAGCCACTCTCTTCCGTGGCTGGAGAACTCCACTTGCTCAGAATGATGCTGTAAATGTTAGAGCCAGTCACTTCCAGTCATCTAGGTCAGGGAAGTGTTGCTCAGCCTCTGCCGCTGTCAGGGCAGGGCAGGGCCCCCTGGCCGGAGCCGCTCTCCTGTTTGGCCAGTAAGAGCGGGGTGAGTGGAGAAGGAGGCCAGGGCCCCTGGACGGTCATAGTGTCAGAATACAAATAGCTCCCGCTCCGTGACGCCGAGGCAGGGACCGCTGAGCTCTGCCCACCAAGAGCTACGGGGAAAAAGAACCAGACAGACCAGCCCTGAAAATACCTTCTCAGAGCCACAGGGCAGGGAAGTGAGTCAGCCAAGGTCCCCCAGCTGGCAACAGCAGAGCTGGGGATAGAGCCCAGGTCCCGTGAGTCCCAGTCCCTGGCTCTGGCCAGTAGGTGACACTTCCTCGGGGCTCCCATCGCTTTGGGCTGTTTACAGGAACCAGCGGGGTGGCGGCAGCAGCAGCCCAGCTGTGAGCACCTAGGAAGGGTTGGGGCTGGGAAGTTCCCTAGACACCCAACCCTCAACCCCACCTGCTTGTGGCCTCCCATTCTTGCCAAGCCTGGTCCTGTGCCAGCAAATGGCTCCCCCAAGCGTGCCTGGCTGCCCCAGCGGGCCATGGGTGACCAGAGGGTGCGGCTCATCCCCTCCATGGGGGAAGCTCCAAGCAGCACTGGGCCAAGCCCCCTGGTGGGGTAAATCAGTGTGGCGCCAATGGCGCTGAGCCCCTTTACAGCAGCAGTGAGTTGGACCCACCTTGGGGTGGTAGTGCTCGGGGCACGGTGCGTGGGCTGGGCTAACCGCAGGGCTGAGTGTCACTGCCCAGGCAGGTCTAGGCCCAGCCGTTTCCAGCAGCCTCGTGGGGGCTCGGTTAACCTGCATTGCTGCTCACGCCCTTGCTTGAAACCTCCCCCACCCCGAAGCAGCCGGCCAGGGAGTGTGTGTGACAGACTCACTGGGCTGCTGGGTGCACACAGGTTACTGAGGCTCATCCCTGGGGGTGAGGTGCCCAGCCCCCTCCCTGGGCTGCTGGACACACCGTGAATGGGCCCCAGGGTTTCCCCACTCAGGACACTTCCACTCGCTCTCTGCACAGCTCGCCACTAGTTCTGGGAGCAGCTGGATGCAACCTTCCCTGACCCCTTTGCTAGCAGGATCCCTGTGTCCTGGGAGTGAGCCGGCTGCCTCACAGCAATGCTCCCTCCCTACCCCAGCTCTGGCACTAGGGGCTCAGACAGGGCATAATTTGTAATGAAAGAGGTGCTGGGGCTCTGGCAATTTTTGTACATTCATAATGGATGTGGCAAACCCAGAGGGGCAGGGGCTCTGAAGGGCCAGGCCCAGAGGTGCGATAGCTCAGCCCTGGCACGAATTAAGCCCTGTACTCAGCTCATCACAGCTCACAGGCCTCACCCTCTTTAAAAACAACAGACACGAGCCCTGCCCCACAGCACTCACAGGCCAGAGGTGAGGCCCAAACAGACAGTGCCTCAGTCGTCCTGGGCGGGGCCAGTTACAGGCACCTCCTCTGGACACAAGCTTTTACGTTTCCTAGCCCCAAGCACGAGAGGCCTGAATCTGGCCCCAGGCTGGAGGTGCTGCCAGGAAGCAAACACCAGGCCATAAAAGTGACAGCGCTTAAAGTTTGCCAGAAACAGAGGGAAGGGGCCTTTGAGAAGCTGGGCTTTTTGCTGGGGAGGGGTCCCCCATTTCTATCCCAGGGCAGGAGGAGCTGGGAGTGGGCACTAAGGAAGGAGCCATTGTGGTGGACATACTTAGATCTGCCCTGCTTTGGAGCAAGCACCCGCTTTCCTCTGTCCACACAGTGCCTGGCATGGCCGGGCTTTGCTGTGGGAAGAAGGCCTCTGGGCCAGCCTTGTCACTACAACGTGCAACAGCAGAGAGTTGCCTCCTTGGCAAAGCTGCCCACTGGGCCTGTAGAGCCCCCCAGGTTATAGTGTCAGAACATTCTTCCCTCAGTGCTTTCCCTGCTAACAACCAATGCGCTAGAGCTGTGTTACAGGTACAGTTCTTCATGCAAGGCCACTGCAGACACTGCCCTCTACCCCCAAGCAAGGAGGAGACCGGTGGTTTGAAGGCGCAGATGCCTCACATTTGTTTTTAACTGTCAGCTCCCATTGGGCAGACCTAGCTTGGGAAACCAACATTGCTCACCTGCAGTCACCTCTTAGCGAAGCCAGGGACCCATGTATTTGAACCCCTAACCTAGTGCTCCCCTTGGCATGTTAATTAGCATGTGCTGTAATTTCAGCTTTCCTTTCATTGGCCCAGCTTCTCTTAGAGGCAGGCATTTTAGCTCTTCAGGGCTGGGGAAAAGTACTCAGTGAGCGTTCAGGTCTTTCCCACACCCAAAACCAAGCTTTGGAGCTGCAGTGAGCGTGTGTTCTCTCTTTCTCTATCCCACAGCAGTTGGTGCAATCAGAGATGTTACCTCACCCACCTTGGCTCTCGACACCCCTGGGAGTGATACCTCTACAGCCGCACTGCAAACTTGAATTGCTTTGGCAGTCTAGACCCTGACTTCTGTCTCTGACTCCGCCCCAGGGGGTAGGAAAGTGATCAGCAAGCTTGTGAGAGGACTGCAGGTACAGGTACAGGATCAATAAGCCAGCTCCTGAGTGGTCAACTGCAACCCCATCTCCTGACAGCATAAGGTCTCAGCCAGACCCAGTTAAGGGCAGGAGTTTGCCAGTGATGGACACTTTGCACTGAAGTATTGACAGCTGATGGATCAGAGGGTAGCATGCCATAAGTCTTGCTGGGCTGAAAGCAGTTGGAGGGCTGAGCCCTTCCCCTGGGCCCTCTGCATGGCCCTTCTCCCCAGGAGCTGTAGCAAGAGTTTGTTGGGAAGAGACGTAGTGCATCAGGCCCTCCTCAGACAGGCCATGTGTCCTCTCAGTCAAGCTGCAGCAGAATCTTTCCCCCTCTAACAGCAACTTCTGCAATCAAGCCTTAAATCTATGCAAGATGCCCATACAGACAGCAACCTAGCCCCGACTCCTGGCTTAGCCCCAGCAACTCCAGCCCCCGCAGACCCACTACACCTCCCTCCAGCTTCTGTGGTTCTCAGGGCCCTCGCCAGCAGTTTGCTGAGCTGTGCCTTTAAGAGATGCCATCAGCTTGCGTAGGAAGCGTATCCCAAGATAGGAGTGCTTGCAGTATAGCATTTTAGTTCAGCTGAACGATTCCTGTAACGTCCCACCTATGGGCAAGCCTCATCATTGCAATTCAGCCTCTTGCCCAGTACTGCCTATTAATTGGCTAGAGGCAGGTTTAAATATTTGTACTAGGTTGTATTTGACTTTGCATGCTCTGGCTAAGTCAGATCCTCCCTTTCCAAGAGGCAAAAGGGCACAAGCCATGGAAGTTAGGGAGATGGGTGGCAAGAAACTCTTCCCTCCAAACAGGGAAGGAAGGCAATTGTGACTATCTGCTTCCCCCAGATCACTTGGGGAGTAAAGGAGTTCTCCTATCAGTGCTGCAGCAGAAATGAAGTCTCAAACCTAACTCTCCTCTCATCTGCTTGCAAAGAGCCTGGTGTTTCTGCCTCCATCTCTGCTAGGAGCATGCTCTGCTGAGCACACAGCTAGGGGAGAAGCCCTAACCCCCTTACTCCAGCACTTGATATTACACTTCCTGTTTCAGTCAATCAATACTTCTCCAGGAGGAGAGACCTGCCTGCTGCTCATTCATAACCAAAGGATAGTCCAGGACCCTTATCTGAATGCAGTTAGCATGTTTATTTTGCTAGAGCCAATAGTTTTACATTTTGTTCTACTCATAAGTCAGTCACGGGGAAGGGTGGGTCTTTCTAGGGGCAGAGACTATGGACTTTGTCAGGGGAGCAGTAGGAGACCAGCCTCTGTACCCCAACAGCGCAATGCTAGAAAGGGACAAAGCGAGCAACCAACACAACAAGGGCATGTGCTGTGGAGCAGGAGATGCTATGTGCAAAACAGTCAGTTACTATGCACTGCCACAAGCTTCCATGCTTAAGGCTGTACTCCAAAGGGAAGGGGAGCTTGGAGGAAACCAGTGTGAGGGTCTGCAATATCCTGGCCTGTCAAGTGTTTGCACAGCAGGGGCAGGAAGCAGACCAGGTCCCACCCTCACTCCTTTTATACCCCTAACAAACAGGCCCTCAGACAGACCAGAGGAAGCCCTACCAGGACTTTGAAAGGTCAGAGACAGGAGTCTCCCAAATAGAGGGATTGGAAGTCTCTTCCCATTCCCTTGGAGGAGACATTAAGGCCATAAAGCTTAGGGCCTGCATCAAAGAGTGGTATTCCCACTCAGAGCTCACCAGGAAGAGCATCAGAGGTGCTCTAGCAAGAGAGAGACAGCCTTACACACATTGCAGGGAGTCATTATGTGCATACAGCTGGACATACAGTGTCAGTGTACAAAGTAACAGATTCAGATTCCAAAGCCAACTATGGCTGGGCTATTCTGGCTGTGAACATTAAGCACCATTTGAGCAGTAGAGAGATGTATTGCATTGGATCACTATACAGCCTCCACCACTTCGGGCTCCACCTTCTCAGCCTCTGCCAGTACTTCTGCCTTCTCAGTAGAGTCTCCAGCAGGAGCAAAAGGACCCACAATCCACGTGAGGGGAGTATTCTGCACCACATATTCCAGCAGCTCATCCAGGGACTCCTGGGCTTTGGTCACCTTCTCCCGGGTCTGGGTCAGGATACCCTCAGACAGCTCCTGGCAGGACTGGACATTGGAGAAGGAAATCTGGAGCTCTCCCATGTTCTCATAGGCTTGCTGGACCTTCTCCTGGAGAGCAGCAGGGAGACCCTGGATGTTGGGCAGGAGGCTATGGCAGGTGGCCTGCACCTGCAGGATGAGGTTCTGGGAAGTGGCTAGAGCCTGGGACACCATCTCCTAGAGAGAGAAGGTGCGTGAGAAGCTCACTCCTGTCATGACATGCTGTGGACACAAGATGCAGTGCAACACTGCAAGAGAACAAGGATACCTCTGGCTGTGGTGAGCCACTGTCCTCACCGACTCCTGGCTGGCCCTTGTGCCACTCCAGCCACATCTGCTGCAGCTTCTCCTGCCCATCATGAGCCTTCTGATCCACAGCCTGCTTGGCATGTTCCATCTAGGAGAGGGAACATATGATTCCACAGCAACAAGTCACACTTACATAGTTAGTAGCAGTGGGGGGAGGAACTGCTTGTGCACAGGACTCAATTCACCACCTACCACTATGGTGGGGCTGCTCATGCCAGGCAGGCACTGTTGGTATATAGGCCTGTTAGTATATAAACCTGTTAGCCTGGGATAGAATTTTGGGTTTGACTTTGATACTCTTATTCTATAAGAATGTGTGAACGAAAGGACAAAGACACTGTGTGTTGCTTTTGCCTGGCCAGATGGGTTTGTTAGTGTAATGGGAACAAGAACGGTTAGAGTGTTACCGGGTATGGTGGGAGTGTAATAGGAGCATACACTGAAAGGCTGCCTGGCTCCTAGTTTAAGCCAAGGTCAAGCAGTTAGGTGGGGCAAAGGGGAAGGGAGAAAATGAGATGGAGGCATAAAAACCCTGAAAGCCAAAGAAAAGCCTGGCCTTGGCCAGAGCACAGCCTCACTCCTTACCCATGGGATACAAGGGAGGCGGGATGAAGACCCTAGACTTATGACCCTCCAAAACAGAACATGACCATGATGTGCAAGAGGTGTGACTAGGGGTGTCCACTACAGGTCCATTTGGGCCTGCTTAGAAGGAGGGAATGGGGACAAAAAAAAAGGGTTCTGCACCATCAAAGCTGGGAAGGGAACATGGGGTAAGGCTCTGGTATCAGAGCTGGGAATGGGACACTGGAGAACAGACACTGCCAGCGTGTAGAGCTAGAAATACGCTTGCTTGGAACTAATTGCAAACATCGCATTGCCTGCACTTCTGCTTTCTGTCTGTGTGACAAGAACCAGGGGAGGGGGTGAAGGAAAAGCTCTCAGACACACAGCAAGCTGTGTAGCTAGCAAGACAGAGGGCTTTAAAGCCCTCCCTCCTAGGTCTGTTTTGAGTAGTGTTCCTACCAGGTCAATGGTTTGCTGGAGCTGGGAGAGGGCCTCCAGGGTGCGCTGCCTGGCTTGTCTCATCTTGCCCAGGGCGTGCTGGTAGGCTCGCTGGCGCAGCGCGCTCGAAAGGGAACCCAGACACACATAGTAACTCTGCTGCTCTGTGGGAGCCTCTTCGGACCCCTCCAAGGATACTGCAAGTTTAGCTGGAAAGGAACAGGAGAACCAGGATCTAGTCAGCAGGGAGCCGACATGCACAGGATGCTTTCAGCCCTGGTGCCAGCAAGCCACTCCTGTATTATTGTAGTTTGGGCTGTACCAGAGCAGAGAGCTGGAGAAAGGGAGCCAACACAATATTAGCTCTGCCTTCAGACTTTATTGGAGTTCAAACATCTGCCATAGGGAAGGTAACTAGAACTTCTACAACTGATGAATTCAGTCCACAGTCTAGAAGTGTTCCCAATTCAGATTTACACTGAGTTCTTGCATAGCACTATCTCCTATGGACACTGACTTGGCTTGCATTGCCTCAACTGAACAGCTGTACTGTCTATATCAGCAAGAGGCAGGCCTCACCAAGCTACAAAATGCAGCCCGTGCATAATTTCAGCACCAGCCTACCATGAGCAGAAGTCTCATCCACTCACTGCAGTGCCATCAAGCAGGAGATCTCATAAGCACCACATGAGCTGATCTGGGATACCTGCAGGGATGCCTAAGACTCCAGAATGGGGGTCATAGTTGACCACTCTGCTCCCTGGCTTGATGGAACCACCTACAGCAAGTTTAAAGCTAGTTTGTGCAGGAGCAGCAGCTCACACAAGGCTGGCTCTAGGCAGAAACTGAAAGCCACCACTTGGGTTTTGAGCACCTCCAGCCTTACTAATGCTAAGCATGGCTCTGTCTCTGTTAAGAGTATTACAAATCTACATCAGAGGGACCACAAAAGTAACCCCATGTGACAAATGCAAGTTATGTTATTTAATGCACTGAACTCCTGTATCACAGCAATGGGTACAGTATGAGCACTACCATTGATCTGTGGGATGGGGAGATGAAGCTTCTTGTTATCCCAGTTACCCTTAGGACCACACCAAAAACCTATGTAGGGGTATCAGAGCCAGAGGGGTCACATTCCTTTAGGTTTATGAAGAGTGTAGGAGCATTCTAACCTAGTTCTTCATCCGTCATTGGGAGGTAGTGATCCACCAGCAACTCAGATGTCTCAGGTAACAAGTCAACACCGCTCATGATCATCTGCCCCATGCTGGAGCCCAACACTGTGCTCATGCTGCTGGTGTCTGCTGATTTGGTCACCTCCATTGTCTCCTGGACAGCCCCTATGGCCACACCCACCATGCTGGTCACTGCATCCTTCACTCCAGTGTCCGTGCTGCAGACGGCATCCTTGGCACCTGTCAGTGTTGATACTAGCTCTTTGGCATCAGAGGCCACCTGAAGGCAGAGGAAAGGTCAGTTTATGTCTGCTCAAAAAGCTATAGACACTTACACTTGGGCACCAAATTGGGGAGGAGAAATTCCACCCCACCAATAACTCAAGCATTGTCCAGGCTGAAACTCCACTTCTCAGCTCATTTCTGCCTCTGCCCGACAGAGCCTTCTGTTGGCTGATGCAATGCTCCTAGTGGAGACTGCATGGACTGCCCCATGGGAATAGCTTGCTTCTGCAATCCAGCAGCTGTGCTGTCAGAGCCTTCCTCGGCTAGGGCAGTACCAGGTCTCAAACCCCCTGCACACCACAGCCCTTCCCCTCCACAGGGAGCCCTGAAACAAAGGCTAGAGTTACCTGGTCACCTGGCTGTTGGAGGACGGGCAGCTTCTCTTCCAGTTGGTCTAGGCTCTCACAGGCAGAGTCACTGGCTGTCGAGACTAACAGTTCTAGGATTAGTTACCAAAAGCCTTTCCATTTCAGTAGGATGTGTACATCCAGGGGAGTTCCCAAGTTCATTGTACCCTCTATGCATGTGAGGTCACCTCCTTTTCCTCTTTGAGAGGGCAGAGAGGTGAACTAGTCAGGTTAGAGTAAGTTTGTGTCGGAGCCAGACAAGACCTCAGGAAGTGGTCCTTGCTCCTATTTGTGAGGAGATCACTAGGCCACGCTGCCCATGTGAAGAGTGATTTACCTCCACTGGGAAAGGCCCTCAGGTGGGAGAAAGACACTTTGGGAAAAGGAATCTCTCCTCCAGACAGTTCATTCCAGCAGCTAGCACTGCTCTAGAACATGGGGCTGTTTGCACCCCAGTGGGGTTATGCTGCTGGCCAGGGGTGGATTGTTGGAGAAAGCCTTTTTGGCTGGCAATGCTCAGTCTTACCCCACAGGAAGCTTTGTGGGAGTTACATTGTGTGGCTCACCAGCAGGCTGGGGTGGAATAAAACAGAAGGTATCCGGTACGCTACCTGGAGACAGCATTGGGATTGTGAGAATGGGGTCAGCTGACTGAGGCAGGCATAGGGAGTTGTGTAAGAGGCTCCAGCCAAGCAGTGCTTGACACTAAGCTTTGCTGGACACCTCTCTGGTGGCTGGTACCAGAGGTTATAGCAGGGGTGCTGGAACAGTGTTTATAGTGCGGGTGCTGAGAGCCATTGAACTGTAAACCCTGCATATGATGGAAACCACTTCAAGCTGGGGGATGTGACTAAGACCCCTGCACTTATGGGGCCTGGTAGAGTTGTTTCTGCACCATTAATTAAGGGCGCTGCAGATGTGTTGTTTGTTTCTTATACATTGTGACCAGCACTGAGTGCCGGAGTGGGAAGGCTACATGGTAGGTTGATGTTGGGAGCTCTTCAGGGCACAGACACCTTGAGCTGGGACAGCAGGATTTTAACTAAAGCCAGTAACATGGACTGAGTTACACACACCTCAGCGAGAACATGCTGAACATAAGGGGCATAGGAGACTGTTCCACTGCTGCCTCTGGGCTGTGCCTGAAGGAGGACCCAATAGCAGTATCACAAGGCTGTGTACGAAGCTGATTACAAGCCCAAGACATGTAACTGCTTTGGCCTGGTGGTGTCGGACTGTGCTACCACCAGCAATCAGGAAGCTTCATTCACAGTTTTGTATTTGGCATATAAAACGGCAGACCCCATGTAACAGAGTAGTGCTGACTTCCCTCACTGACCATGGTTCAGAGGAGTGTTTGGTACTCATGTGCTATGTTGATGGGTGCTGCAGAATACCCAAGATGGATTTAGTGGGGATACCCTGTGAAGCAGGGAGCCCTTCTCCCAGGATGAAGGAGTGTTATGTACCTACACAGGAGAAGGCAGCCCCATTTCTCACTCTGGAGAGGACAGTTCAGTCTTGGAACTCACTTGGCAATTCACTCCCCATCCCCTGCATATAGGAGCATCATTTCCTCCTTCACTCACCCTGAGGCTCCTGCTGGTCCAGGACGGGCTGGGCCCCGCTGGCTGTAGCGGAGGTGATGGTCCTCACTCCAGTCTCTGCCACGTCACAGATGGATCTGATGACTGGGTGGGTCTCTTTGATGGATGTGTAAGTGGTGGAGACCATGTCGTAAGCAGCGCTGACCAAGGGCAGGCTGGCCACTCTGCTCACCAAGTTCTAACAGGCGAAAGAAAAGGAGAGTCATGACCACCATTGCTTGCTGGTTAGTGTGGAGGACTATGGGTAGGTCAGCTCCATTTCTTCTCCATCACCCCCTTCAGATGTGAAGGGCTGTAACCTCCTGGGCAAAGGAGGCCAGACACAGCAACACCGTAGCATTAAGTCTCTCAGCCACTGCTTGGAGAGCCCTTTAATGGTGTAGTGACTTCCTAGGATGGGGCAGTGCAGCCAGGCTCACCAGTAATGTTGAGGGGCAGCACTGTTCCCATCCCAGACACAGCGATGGTTAGCTACTACTGTGGGTCACATCAGCTATCTGGATTTACCAGCCAAGTCAGAACCTGGACTTCTCAGGAGGGCTGATGCTTCTTGTTCTGCTACATAGGTGATGGCAAACCAGCCATATGCTGGGGCTAGAGCCACTGCAGCAGTCACTATAGGATTACGACTGGCTAGAAGTCAGAGCTGCTAGAACCATGCTCTCCCTGGCCAGATTTCCAGCACACACTCACCTGTTGCTCCTGCTCCCCACTCTTTGAGGGAGCATCCTTAACATCATTCTCATTAGAAGACATGGTGAAGCCAAATGCTGCAGGGGAGAGAATGTCACAGAGGTTAGCCTACCAAGAAGAGAGGCAAGCAGTGCCCAAACCAACAGCTTAAATGCTTCTGATCATTCCTAGAGTGCCCAAGGCAGTTCTAGGTGGACAATCATCCTGGAAGAGCTATTGAAGAGATCTTACCAGTTACTTTCAGCCACTCTAGTTTACTCCAAGAGTCTAAAGCCAGCCAACCAATGCAACAGCTCAGTCATACCACTCTCCTGCTATAGTGGGGTGGCCAAACCCAGAGGTGGTGGCACAGGCAGGTCTATGAAGGCTGTGTAGGTTATAGTGACAACAGCAGTGTCACTCACTAGCAGTTGCTGGATCGGATTTCTGCAGCACACAACCAGCAAGAAGCCCACAGTTCCTTCCCCCGACTGCCTCAGCAGGTGTTAATAAACTGCTTTGGCCAGCATCATTAAAAAGGTTGCAACAAGATTATACAGCCAGTCAAGCTCACCTACGAGGCATCAGGCAGCTAGGAGAGCAAGTGATAGGATTTCAGTCTTACACTGCATACAGAAATATGGTCAAAATGGGGACCAAAAGCAGTTTGCTTTGTTTATAGCATTTCCCCTCATGTGGGGTTCACAGGGAAAGACAGGTTTGGAGTTAGAAGACAAGCTTGAAGAGAGGAGTTCCCCCAAGTACATGAGATACCAGCTACTAAACTTGAAAACAAGCCTAATGGAAGGTAAACATCCACCTGCAGACAGATGGCAATCCTGTGACCATCACCACAGACCATTTCTAAGTGGTTAAGGGCTCCCATCCTCTCAGTGTGAGAGCTCCCCTAGCTAGAGGTGCCAGAGTTAATGGCCAGAAATTAGAGAGCAAGACCACTTCATGCAGAGAGTTAAAGCCCCATCAGAATTTCACCTGAAGAAGCAAGTTTGTCTTTTTGATGATCATATTCCACCTGTTTCTCATTAGCCCTACCTGACTAAGCAAATTGATTAACACTGCTTAATTGATTCAGCTTCCCAAGGCAGGTAATTCTTATCTCATAAAGCCATAAACCTTAAACAAAACCACATCCACCCACCCAGGAAGGGTGACTAGGCAGTATTAGGACTAGCCTGACACTCTGGATTGAAAAATTTCATGACTCCCACTTCCTCCTTCTTTACTAATCCAGGTTTCACAGAGCACAAACCAAACTCAAGAGCCTTGTTCTCTAAGGCCTGTACTAAAGAGTCTGAAGTTGGTTTCTTAGTAGTGCAGATGCCATACACTGAAATAGGTTAAATTAAAACCACACATTTCACAGCTCAAAAATAAATAAATCACCAAACACTTCAGAACAGGTCAAATGACCCCTCTGCCCAACAGACAGGTAAACAAAGCTATTTCAATAAAAACCACAGCCTACCTCAGAAAGTCTCCAGCTAGTTCTCAGAGCCTGCAATGGCACAGAATAGAAGTGTTGCTCAGCCTTTATATACCTGTGCTGATGTCATCAGCGGGCAGGCCTAGACAGACAGCACCAGAAAGAAATCAGAACTCCCCACCCTGACCAATGAGTTACTTTGTAGGAAACGCCTTTTCCCCTTCAGTCATCTTAACAAAAACAACAGACATTAGTGGAGCCCTGATATTATAGACTCATAAGTTCCAAGGCAGAAGGGACCATGGTGATCATCTAGTCTGATCCCCTGTGTAGCACAGGCCAGAGACCTGCCCCACAGTAATTCCCAGTGCAGAGCTTTTAGAAACACATCCCACCTTGATTTAAAAATGGTCTGTGATGGAGAATCCACCACGACCCTTTGGTTAATTGTTCCAATGCTTAATTACCGTCACTATTAAAAATGTATGGCTTATTTCCAATCTGAATTCATCTAGCTTCAACTTCCAACCATTGGATGGTGTTACACCTTGACTGCTATATTGAAGAGCCTATTCTCAAATATTTGTTCCCTATGTAGGTACTTCCAAACTGGAGCAAATCATCCCTTGGCCTCTTTGTTAAGATAAATAAATTGACCTCTTTGAGTTTATCACTATAAGGCAGGTTTTCTAATCATTCTCTGGCTCTTCTCAGAACATTCCTCAATTGATCAACATTCTTCTTGAATTGTGGACACCAGAACTGGACACAGGGTTCCAGCAGTGGTTGCATCAGTGCCAAATAGAGAAAAAATAACCTCTCTACTCCTACTCCAGATTCCCCTGTTTATGCATCCCAGGATCACATTAGCTCTTTTTGCCATAACATCATGCTGGGAGCTCATGTTCAGTTGCTTTTCCCCCAAATCTTTTTCAGAGACACTGCTTCCCAGGATAGATTCTGCTCCCACCTCAGTCCTGTAAGCATGGCCTACATTCTTTGTTCCTAGGCATATACATTTAGCCATGTTAAAATGCATATTGTTTGCTCGTACCAAGTGACCTGTCCTCTTTATAAGTTACCACTTCCCTGATTTTTTTTGCCATGTGCAAATTTTATCCATAATGATTTTATTTTTTTTCTTCCAGGTCATTGATAAAAATGTTAAAATAATATTGGGCCAAGAACTGATCCCCATGGGACCCCACTAGAAATACATCAACTCCATGGTGATTCCCTGTTTACAGTTACATTTTGAGACTCATCAGTTGGCCAGTTTTTAATCATATGCCATCAGCTAGCTCATTTTAACAGGGATATTAAAATAAATCAGATTTCTCTGGAGTGCAGGCAGCAGGGGAATAGCGAGAGCCATAATTGTAGATGTTTTATCAGCATGATTGGCTGAGAAGTACAACCACTGAGTGAGACAATGCCTCTCAGGGAATGCTTAGGGCTCATGATTCCTGCCCAGAAGAGCTGACCACTTCAGGACAGCAGGACTCGGCTCCTAGAGGGCAGCGTAGCTAAAAGATGGCACTTGGACAAAGTAATCAGCCCATTTCAGGTCTCCCAAGCTCCCATAGGAGGCCCCAGAATATGCTTCCTGGAGTTTGTAGGCCCATTCCACACTAGGGTGCTGACCCTGTTGTTCCATGCAATTGATCATTTTCTATGGTTGTTTGCCCCACTGCCTATTTTGGGAAAGGCTGAGATGTTTTCTTTGGCCCAGGACCAGCCAAGTTGCCTCCTTAGTTAATTTCTGGCTGTCCTCGTGGATTCCATTTATAATTTTGGCCTAATTTTCACTAGCCCCAGTTTGTCTAGAAATACTCTTAAATGTGTTCTATAGGTCTCTCTGCTACTCCTTGGCAGGTTAGCTACATTCTGGTACTGCAGGCTGCAGTGACAATTTTCCCTTCGGTTAAAATTGAGTTACACAAGTGCCTTTTGTCGCATGGGCCAGGAAGCACCCATGCAGACTTCCTGAGGAGAAACAGCTGCATAGGACATAAAACTGTCCTTTTCATATGTACGTGGTGTCTTTTCCATTCTCTCACAGGTGAGTGGTGGGAGCAGGAGAGACATGGTCACAAAACTTAATATAAGTGTTTTACTAGTTAATTGCATGGGATTTTGCAAGCCACAAACTTGGGGCTAATTAAATTTCAGTGAAACCCTGGCACCTGAACCAGGGCCACTCAAGTACAAGCTGCTACATCTTGAGCTAGAGGAGGCCATAGCAAATATTCACAAGTGGTTTATACTAACTGAGGCCTGACTGATTTGGTTTTTTTGAAGACCAGGAAGTTCTATTAACACTGCAGCCTTAATAGCATTTTTGTAATCTAAAAGAGAACCATTTATGTGGAACCACACTGATCACAGCAAAGACACTTAATACTTGAGCTAGGGAAATGCTGTGAGTAGCTTTGGTCAGAGTGACAATTGTGGGGGGGTTGGGGGAAGAAGAGTTCCCTCAAATTCCTTTGGGTCATTTCTCAAGTGTGTTTTCTACCTGTGTAGGAATACTGGGCTAAGTTTTGCTTCTTTGAAATCCATGCAGGCATGTTGAGTGCAGTAGATACCAAAGGGAGGAGTAAGTTATCTGAGCATTGTCTTCAAGCTGGCCTGGTTCCCAGGTAGGTGGTGACTATTAAGGGTGAGACTACAGTCAGCTTTCAGGGGAGTATTTTACACCAGTACTTGTAGCAGTGAGGATGCTTTAGCATCATCCTGCCTGAGATCAATTTTCCCCACCCCTGCCTGACTAGAAACACTTATCAGTGCCAAACTAGCTTCTCTGATGAAGGCTTTAAGCATTTTTGTTGGCGCATAAAGCTACTGCGAGAGTTTGAGTGGCAGGACTCAGGGAAGGCAATACATGACTGGTCAGGCTAAGAAATGGGGAAGGAAAGGCAGAGTGGCAAGCCCAGAAAACTGAGTGATCCAAGGCAGAGCATCATTCCTATGGCCAGGGTCTGAGCAATACTCTGGACCTGCATTGTCTTCAGAGTGGTGGAACAGCACCCATGAGACCCCTTTTCCTGGCATTGTTAGCACTCAGAGCCTGTTCCAGGGAGTTGGTTCCTTTGCTGGCCTGGGCTTTCCCAAAGTCAGGCTGCCCTACTCAGAGAGCTGGTCTCCAGGACCTGGCTCAGTCAGAGGGTCCAGTTGAGATGGGATAGCAAGACAGGGAGCCATGTGGAGAAATCTGCAGATGGCTCAGATGAACAAAAGGACAAGAGAACTTTGTTGAAAGCAGCTCATGTTTATTGTGGAAGAGGCTAGTTGTGTAAACTTACAGAAATGTTTGGTCACCAGCAGAGAGACCTTTTATATCCACTGGCCCATATGCAGTTCCATTAACAAGGCTTGTTACAGTTACCTTAGAGAAACCCAGCACAGGAATGAGAGGTGGGAGGAACACCCATAACTGAACAGCATTGGTTAAATGCTCTTTGGAGGAAGGCAAGGTGGAGCCCTCATGCTGAGCAAATGATACCTTAGAACCTCTAGGTGGACTGGAGTCAGCCCCCTGTAACCAGCATGTGCTCAACACCCCACGATTCCCATAGTAGTGGGGTTCTCATCTCTGACCCACCCTTCTACTGAGCTGGTTCTCCCTTCCTGCAAACCCATCAACAGCTGTTAGAAGCCAAGTCACCATGAGATACATGCCTTCTGAGGGTTTCCAGCTAAGGCCCATTTAATAGGTGGATGTTCTAGACAGTTGGGTACTCATGAGAAGTTATCCTGTCAGTCACTAACTAGTGGGGAGGTGAGAAAACCAAGGTATTAGAATACCAGACCCAGTGCAGCTAAGCTCATCAAGGTGCTGAGATTTGCCTCCGTTCCATGAGAGTTGCTGCAATAACTGAAGAGTGCAACATGCTCTTCACCACAAACATCTGCAGCATGGTGGCAGAGGAGACATGGATATGAAACCTTCAGGCTGTGACCTTCTCTGCTGGTTCCCCCACTGGCTCTGTGAAGTCTCCAGCAGGAACAAAAGGACCTACGATCCATGTGAGGGGAGCGTTCTGCACCACATATTCCAGCAGCTCATCCAGAGATTCCTGGGCTTTGGTCACCTTCTCCCGGGTCTGGGTCAAGATACCCTCAGACAGCTCCTGGAAGGACTGGACATTGGAGAAGGAAATCTGGAGCTCTCCTATGTTCTCATAGGCTTGCTGAACCTTCTCCTGGAGAGCGGCAGGGAGACCCTGGATGTTGGGCAGGAGGCTATGGCAGGCAGTCTGCACCTGCAGGATGAGGTTCTGGGAAGTGGCTAGAGCCTGGGACACCATCTCCTGTAGAGAGATAGGAGGGAGAGTGACTAGGTGTCTGAAGCTCACTCCTGTCAGGCTGTGCTATACAGCACTGTCACACTGCATCTTAGCAAGAGGACAGTGATACTGACACTCTGCACCCCACATTCACCATAGTAATATAATTGTGGCATTTTGTACAGAGTATGCCTTGTAAGGTATTCTGAAAGTCTTAATCTGTTGAACATTAATATCTCAGATTGTATATGCTATCAGTGTATGTGAAGTTACAAAGTTTTGCTATGTAATTGAAGACACCCACAAGCAGCCTTTGAGGTACAACAATGAAGCAGCTATACAGTGCTGATGGCCCATCAGCACAGTGGCCTATGTAAGAGCTTAACCTTCCTGTGAAGGTTTCAGCCAGCCTACAAGTAATGGCTGCTATTACTCAGCAAGGCATGCTACTAGACCACATGACACTGAACTCCATTTTGGTATCTATTTTTCCCCACAAACTGGCCTGGGAACTTGCTTGGAACAAAGGGTTCCTGCCATATGGAGAGACATCTCTTGGCCTTGCTCCCCACAGAAGAGAACTTCTGGAAATCCCTGAGAGGCAGACTGGGGGAAGTGCTGGTCCCAAGCTAAAGGAATTTCTAGCATAGGTATAGAAACTTGGTGGACTGCTCGTATCAACCAGTGAGAGAAATTGCTAATTCAAACCATATCTAGTATATTAGCAAATGTATGCAAACTAAGCCTAAGTAATCTGCTTGCTATCACTTATAATTGCTTAAAGTCTTTCTGTAGACAGACTTGTTTTATCTTAACAGTGTGTCTTAAAGTGAAGTGTTTGGGAATCCTATCTCTGAACAGAGGCTGTTGCATATCTTCCCCACATCAAGGGGGGAAGCAAACTATATTAGAGTTTATGTTGTGCTGCACAGGGATCTGTACAAGATGGTATAATTCTAGGTTTTTGCTGTACTAGGGGTGCATGGCAAGGGAGCTGGAAATTGGCTGGGGGCCTCCTGTTTGTCCAGGAGTGGCTTAGGTAAAGCACTCAGGTAACTCAGTTGGGTGTGTGGAGCCACCTGCTGTTGTGGTGGGTGATTCATAGCCAGCCTCTCCAAGGACTGTTATCAGCAGAGCAACATGAGAAAGGCCCCTGAGTTGTTGGGGGCTCAGTGGTTCCAACAGCTCCTAGATTGAACCCCAGGGGTACAACCCATCAGATACCTCTGGCTGTGGTGCGCTGTCATCCTCACTGCCTCCCAGCTGGCCCTTGTGCCACTCTAGCCACATCTGCTGCAGCTTTTCCTGCCCATCATGAACCGTCTGACTCACAGCCTGCTTGGCATGTTCCATCTAGGAGGACACAGGGGTTCAGTCACTATGCAGGACAGCAGAGAACAAGAGCTACTCCTAGTATTGCTCCCAGTGTGTCTTGTGTACAGGGGAGCAGCAGAAGCTGAGTGAAGCAGACAGCGCCACACTTGTGATACCACTAGGCTAGAGACCCTCCACCTGGAAGGGAGCTGTTGACTTCTGCAGCCACCAAAGACCAGAGTCACCTGCATCCATGGGAGTGGGTGTCCTGTATCATGCACCCAGCACTACATGGCACCCAGTTGGGCTTTGAACTATAGTTGCACATGCACACCCCAGGAAGCACCAGTGAGTTTCAGTGATTAGAGCAGCTACAGGGGAAGACACAATAAGACTAAAGGCCCTACCAGGTCGATGGTTTGCTGGAGCTGGGAGAGGGCCTCCTGGGTGTGCTGCCTGGCTTGTCTCATCTTGCCCAGGGCGTGCTGGTAGGCTCGCTGGCGGAGTCTGGTAGAAAGGGAACCCAGACGCACAAAGTAACTCTTCTGTTCTCCAGATCCCTCCATAGGGGTTGCCAGCTCAGCTGGAAAACAGCAAGGGAGAAATGGTCAGTTGTGATGAGACTTGAACTGCAGAGTCAGACCCCAGCATGTGGTATCCTGTTCCAGGCTACGGAGGCCTAGCTACAGGCACTGATGTGTCAAACACACAAGGTGAGGATCACTACAATGAGGGAGCAGGCAGAGACATGGACACCAGTATTCATTCCAAGCCCTGCCTCCTGGATGAGACTGGGGATTTGCCTCCACCCACCAATACCATATTTTCTGTAAAGGAAGGATCTCTGGTTAACTGTTTCCAGCTGCCAACATTTGCTGCAGGATGTCCACTAGCTGCCACTTAATGGGCAGAAAGTTAGTCAGATTCTCAAGTTGCAAGAGACATCAGGCCCATATGATCAGGGTGGGTTGCTCTGTGGGGTAACAAGGGCCATGCGTGAGGGAGCAGAGGAGTAGGATACTGAGGTTAACAAAGCCCCATTCTGCTATTGGGCCATGGAGAGCCAGGACCAGTATTCTTACCGAGCTCCTCCTCCGTCATGGGGAGGTAGTGGTCAATCAATTGCTCAGATTTCCCTAGCGCTGTGTTCATGCTGCTGGTCACTGCAGATTTGGTCATCTCCACGCTCTCCTGGACAGCCCCTTTGGCCACACCCACCATGCTGGTCACTGCGTCTTTTGCCTCACCAGCCATGCTGCAGACTGCATCCCTGGCCCCTGCCACTGCAGCATGCACGAGGTCTTGGGCATCTGAAGCCACCTGGAGGCAGGTGTCAAAGGAGAGGTCGTGGCACTTATACTAGAGTGAAGAGATGGGTTTTGGGGGCAGGGGAGGGAAGAGGAGAAGCGGGAAGCATAGCAAGAGAAGCCTGGAAGTGGGGCAGGATCTCTCCCGCCAAGTGGTTAATGCTCATCTGTGGA
This sequence comes from Mauremys reevesii, assembly GCF_016161935.1. Lineage (NCBI taxonomy): Eukaryota > Metazoa > Chordata > Testudines > Geoemydidae > Mauremys > Mauremys reevesii. The sequence goes on from NC_052628.1 coordinate 122,193,996, forward strand.
AGCTTTCTAGCATACTAACTAGCATTCACCCCCCCGCCCCACATTGAGCTGACTGGGGCCTCCTTGGAGGTGTTACAGCTGTGGGAAGCTCCAGACAGAACCTGGATTTCAAGAAAGTGTTGGTTGCTACTTAGGAGCATAAATGGGGTAGACACGGCAGGAATTGTGGTCTGCCCACAAACCATAAAGTGGGATTTTTGTAACCAAGATGAAGGGTTCTTACCTTCTGCACAGTCTGCTGCAGCACTGGCAGCTTCCCCTCCAGGGTGTCTAGTCCCTTGCAGGCATATTCATTTGCTGCTGCAACTAGAAGAGGATCAGAGTTGTTTCCTCACCTCCTTCCTATGTGCTCAATCACAGCAAGCATTTGGGCAGGGGGACCCCTTACCCCAAGGTCCCTTTGTTGTAAATAGCCTCCCCATGGGTTGTGTGGGGCTCAGGAAGAGGTTATGCAGCTTGGCCAACAAAGTCACATGAGAGTCAGGATTAGAACTCAGGTCCTAGCTGCCAGTTCTGGGTTCAGAGCACTAGCCCCAAGATCCCTCAGGAGAACAAGACAGCTCCCTTAAGCAACCAGAACCTCTTGGAGATTAATGTTCTGTTGCACTCTAGCTCTTGTCAGGGATTCCCATGGGCTCCTGCAAGCATCACTCCAGCATTTTGTGGACTGGTTAGTGCCCCATTGGCTTTATGGCCATGGAGAGATCAGGGCTGGATGCCAGATACTGCTCGCTCTCAGCTGGCTTCTCAGCCCTTGGACAGGGGGAAACCATGCCCTGCCCCACAGCAATCCCTGCAGAGCAGTGCTCGTCCCCATGGAGTGGTACCTGCTCAGTGTCTTGTCCCAGGACCTGTGTCCAGCTGCAGGGAGACAGCACACCAGGAGAGAGGTACTGTCTACAGACACTCATTTGCCAGGACATTAGAGTGAACTGAGGCAGGATCTGTCAGGTACCCACCTCACCCAGGCTGTTCATACAGGAGTGTTCCTGCCTCCCCTCCCTTACTCACTCTGCGACTCCAGCTGGTCCAGAATGGGCTGTGCCCCGGTGACGGCAGCAGAGGTGATGGCCCTCACCCCAGTCTCTGCCACATCACAGACAGCTTTCATGGCGGGGTGGGTCTCTTTGGTGGCTGCATAGCTGGCAGAGGCCATCTCACAGGCAGAGCTGACCAAGGGCAGGCCAGCCACCCTGCTCACTGCAGTCTGAGGGAGGGAAAGGAGTCAGCTGGGGAACATCCACCATCTGGACCGAGTGACTCCTCAATCAGTTACCCTCTTGGGATTGTTAATTCTGCACCCAACTAGCCACAGGGCTCCCCCATCCACAGGGCCTTTAAGGTCCATTTCTGCCCCCCCTTCCCGACCCTCCCCCCCACACCACAGCCTCAGCAATAGCAGCTAGTGACATCCCCAGAATGATCCTTGCTTTCTTCGGCACACGTATAGCATGGCAGAGCTCCCCTCCCAGCAGCATAGGGGGCTATATTTATCTATTATATCCTGGCTGGGATGCCACAGCTAAGTGCTAAGCCCCATCATTGCCGCTGCCACCAGGATTAATACAGCTAGTCCTGGGCTTCCTTTCACAAGAACTAGTTGACGGAAAGAGTCCTGCCTGAATCCCACTGTGCTCCAGGGTTATCAGCTGCAACCAGTGCAGCAGTGACTAGGGCTGGGCTGCTCTAGAACTGTTCTAGTTAACACTTGCCAGAGCCACTTTGCTTTTCTTCCAAACAAAGAAAACCTCTCTACAAACCAGAGAGCACCAAACAGTTAAAAATCAGAAACACCAAGATGTTTTGAAACAAGATTTGGGAAATTGACCTTTTCAGTTATAGCAACTGCAAGAGTGACAAGATGATCAATTTCATTTAGCTGCTCTGTGGAGTGGGAGCCTCCAAGACCTCAGAGACCCTGCTCCAGACAGGCTTCTCAGGACCCCGCAGGGCTCCCCTTCAGAGACTGGATTTTATCAAACGTTTTGTTGACTCTGCAGTAGATTTGCTACAACATTTCACTCCAGCAAAATCAGCATTTTCTGCTACAATGAAGTTCTGTCAGAAGGCCAGGGGGATGCCAGCTCCCCAGCATGGACCTACCTGTTGCTCCTGTCCCTGGGGCTCAGGGCAGGCAGCCTGGATTTCCTTCTGCATGTCTGGTAACACGAGTGGAGTTGTCACTGCAAGAACCAAGAGGGACTGTTAAGGGATCAGCAGGCCTCAGGTTGCAGCCTCACACTCATTTCTAAGAGCTGTGACAGTCCCTTGGCCAGTCAGCACCTACCACAGTAGGGCACCCATGTGCTTCCCCAAAGAGGGAAGCCACACTGCAAGACCAGGTAATGCAGGAGAGCCATTGCCCTTTGCAGCTCTCTTCTGGCTTGTCCTATCTACACTGATGGCTGGGGCCAAGGAAACCTCAGTGAGTAGGACACAGGGTCAGGCAGAGGCAGGGGAAATTCCTCCTGCCAGCAGGAGTCAGAGCCATGACAGGGAGCTGCAGCCAGGCTGCAGGGTCAGGGCAGTAACTGCACTAAGGGAGGAGTCAGCTTCTCCCTCTCACACTCAACACATCATCCTCAGCAGAGCAGTAGGAAGGGGCTAGCAGTACCCCAAAGCAATACAGGCTAGGCTGAGAGGAGGGGAGACCAGAGCAGCCCTGGGTGTTTCTAGTGTCTGGCCCCTCTCCCTTCCCACGAGCAGACCAACCACCTCTGGGCACCACCTCCTTGGACATGGGGGTGGGAGAGGAGATGTCTACCACACCCTGCATAGACACGCCCCAGGCTGGAGCCTCTTTGCCAAGCCCAGTGCCCCAATGAATGGAGAGAACTGAAAGAGGTTCAAACTCTCCAGCTCTCCCAACTGAAAGCCAAACACAGCAATGCAAGCACAGCTTTAAGGTCCATTCCAACAACAGACAAGCTCAAACAAAACAACCCCCCAGAACTCAACACTTCAGACCCTGGAGCCCCAAAGCCACAGCATAACTCCAGCTCTCAGCCCACCTCTCACCAAGCCTCAGCAATACACAAACTACCCCCTGCACAGCTTTTATAGCCAGTGATGATGTCAGCAGAGGGCAGGGGCCACTTGACAGACAGCTCAGCAAAGCAATCAGGACGGTGTGCTCTCTACCCTGACCGCTGAGGTCTGGAATAGGGGTGGAGCCTGGAAAATAGCAGCGTTAGGAGGGTTGTTTGCCTGTATAGAGTCCCAGCTGTTCCAGATGGGAGCGTTGACCACTGCGATGCTATATGAGACTGGGGAAGCTGTTTCCATGGTTCTGAGTTCTTGGTTCATGTAGAGGGTGGTGGGATGCCTGTGGAGTGCTGAGGGGACATTTCCTAGGGTAGGCCGCATCCAGCACCTGACTGCCCATGGGCTGGCCCTGCCGGTGTGCAGCTCTGCTGACCTCAGGAAAGGAGCGTGGGTTTCAGGGCAACTCCACTCATAGCAGCACAGAGCTAGTGTAGGATCGGGACTGCAGGGTTTTCCCCTGGGATGGTATGTGTATATCACGAGGGACCTCCTCACGCATTGCATATGGACGCTTCTCCTCAGGCAACCCTCCAGCTCCCGGTGCCCGCCGAGCAGCGTAATACGCCTGTGCATTCAGCCGAGAGAGGACCCAGACTGCTGCTGGAGCAGGATGGGGGCTAAAATCTTTAGCATCCCCCCAGCATAGACTAGGTGATATGCCTGCATCAGGCCCACCAAGCTGCCAATGAATATAGCCCTCATTTTGGAAGTGCCCATCAGCCAGGGAATTCCACACCAGCTCATTGGCATGTTTCAATCCAGGCGTTCAGGTCAGTGGGCAGCAGGGTGGTTGCTGCAGCTGTTTGCTTCCCCATCCACTTTGGCAGAGGCTGGGTGCGTTCTCTGTCCCAGGGCTGGCTCATGCTGGGTGGTATGTCTCCCGGCAGACGACCTCTTTGCGTAGCATTCAGCAGACGGGGCTCCAGTCCCCGGGGAGGCCTTTGGCCCTTACCCCAGTACTATTCATACATAGTGAATCAGACTAACAACTCCATCCAGTCTTGCTCTCTCCTGGGAGCCCTGTTAAATGTTTGACAATCTCTCTGCCATGGTTTGGTGGCTGGCTCGTGTATGAGTTGATGCCGTCAGGAGCACTGTCCCAGCAACAGGCATTTCCTCAGCAGACTCTCCTGGGTGCCTTTTACCTTTGCTGTTGATAGCATTTCCCATCTCCACTAACTGCACTCAGTCTAACATAAGTGTCAGTTCAATATGTGGAGCCCACAGGCTCAGGGGGTACCAGAGGAGCATTTGGGGAGATGCTGGGGATGACAGCCACAGGGCAGGACTAAGCGTGGAGACAAACTCAGGGAAAAGTTTTGGGGGCAGGGGTCAGACATAGCCACTATGCTCGGCTCTGCCCTCTCCCCATTATCATTCCTGGCCTAGTTACTCCAGTGCCATGGCCCTTCCCAGCTGGAGTGACAGCAGATCACACCCTGGATAACTTCTTCCCATAACCTCCCCATTTCCCTTCACACATGCGGTAAGGTCAAAGCGGGGAGTGCAAGTGGCTGGAGCAGCTGGAGAGAGTGACAGAGGCCTGGGGCGGAGGCTGGTGCTCACGTCACTCCTTTAAAGCAAGCCTAGGTTTTCATACCCATGGTTCTGTCCCACAGAGGGATGCGAGTGGGCCTCCATCCAAAGACACGATCCTCAGCTTCAGTGGCTGCAAGTGCCAGAGTGGGGTGGTGTTAGGCCCTGATCCTACAGGGAGCCCTGCATTTACTCAGACCCCCATTAACTTCACAGGCAGTTGGGAAGAGTAGTTGAGTTCCCAAGGGCTCTGCACAGGTGCAAGGATCCCCAGCACACAGAGACCATTGCATACTCAGGGCATAGAAACCACCTTTCCCTCCATAGCCCCCCCACCACAGGCAGCAGAACGAGCCCAAACATGTTCAGAGCACAGTGCAAGTCTTCCTATGTGGTATCTAAAGCTACAGTTGCTAATTATCCAGGGGGTACTGCCCAGGAGAGAGAACCAGCTTGGGGCAGGAAGCATCTCTTTCCTTTTCCCATTCTTCCTTCTAATATTCAGACCATTGGGATGGAGCTGGTGTGATCTCTCTGCTCATACTTTGGATCCTCTAACAGGCCATTGGATTAAGCACTTGAGCCAGTTGGTGTATCCTGCTGGGGCCTGTTGAAATAACTCACTGTTCCGTGTGCCATAAACACTGCATCCAGGGGGCTGGTCAGTTCACTTTCTATAACTTAAGACTAGTCCAGCAACAGTTTCTATGGGGTATCTTAGGTCTGACCCTGGCTTGGGGATGTGTTAGAACCACTCCTTCTCTATGTAAAGATTCGCTGTAGGGGCTGTGCTGGGGAAATGCAGGCTACAATGTTCGTCATGGTGTAAAGAAAATCCAGCTGCTGGTTCTATCCAAGTTTGAAGCTAATATCTGCTGATGTGAAATCCACTCATTGACCTCACACGTTTTATTCGACTTGGACTAAATAGCAAAGGGCTTGAACACAGAAGTCTGATTAGCTGACCAGGACTACTAAAAATCTGTAGTTAGTTATGCTTCCATATCCCTAAAAGGAGCTGGCTAGGACCTTTACTCACACAAGCAGGGCTCCACCTAGCTAGTGCTTTTACTCTCACTCTTCCCCATAAGTGTGTTGGAGGAACCTCTGTTAATCCAGAGCACAGAAGGGTTTGTAACACACCTCCAGTTACACAGGCAGATTAGCCTCTGATAGCTCCCTGTCAGTTAGGGAGCTTGACATCCCCAGTCCATTGGCGTACAAGGCAGGCCTTGTCCAATGAGGTCAGGAGTAACCAGCCATGTGAGCTGCTTACATCACCACTTTGGTTACTATTCTCCATCTTTGAGAGCAGTGGCATCTTTAAGCCATTCCTGGTCATGGTGCTGCTGCAGTGCTGAACCCAGGAGACATGTCCTTGCCTGAAGCTTTTTAATAGCTCAAGCCCTAGTTAGGATAAGCAACAGTGATGGAGCTGCCTAGATAATACTAGGCAAGTGACTTCAAGTGTAGACACAAGCTCTCAGGAAAATGCATTAAAAGCCCAGTGCTGGTCCTATTATGCATCTCCCACAACCATGAGCCATATACCTGTACTGTTATTGGCCTAGCTAGGTTTACACTAGGCGGTAGGAAATGTTAGACAGGTTCTTGGCTAATGGCAGGGAGGAGGGATGCAGGATGGCTGACGTCCATGCTTCAGCAAGTCTATCTGCTGCTCTATTTCTTGCAGCTAGTCTCCCTGTGTGTGTTTTGTTAAATGCCAGTTGCCTGGAGTGGTCAAATCACAAACTCTTTTCCTAGACACTTCCAACCTGTTCAGCTGTCATGAGATGGTCCTGGCCATTGTGATGCTTCTGATCTAGGTTGAAGTAGCTGCTCTACTTAGTCTCATTGCACTGGACTAGAGGTAACAAGGCCGGCTTTAGGAAGTGCGGGGCCCAATTTGAACATGTTCAGGGGGGCCCCAGCAGGGATGACAAAAAAAAAAAGTTAAAAAAAGCCTTTCATTTCTTAGCAAGCGGGTCCCTATAAAAAGTTCTGATTTAAGGGATGTGCCACACTATGTATTTTTTGTACGCATAGGGTTACCATACATCCATATTTTCCTCATAGATGGCGATTTAAGAACCAAAAAGCCTGACATGTCTGGGAAAATACAGATGTATGTTTACCCTACCTAAAATTCTTTTTTTAAAAAGCTGGGCCTGATCTAGAAATGAGCTTGGTTTCACATGTGTGGGTCCCCACCACTCCTTGGGGGGGTGCTAGGGTGACCAAATGTCCCAATTTTATAGGGATGCCCCAATTTTTGGGTCTTTCTTATATAGGATCCTATTTCCCCCCCCCACCCCATCCCAATTTTTCACACTTGCTGTCAGGTCACCCTAGGGTGTGCACATGTGTGGGCCCCAGCTGCTCCCTGCCCCCCTCATTGAAGCAGGTGTGCAGGGTTACTGCCCTGGGAACTGCAGAGCACCAGTGGACATGGGGCTAGCTGCAGGCAGGGCAAGGGGGTGTGGGACTGGCTGGCTTCAGGCAGGGGGGCATACAGCAGGGGTTGGCTGGTGACAGGGCAGGGGGTGTGGGGCTGGTGTGGGCAGGACAGGGAGTGCAGCAGGGGCTGGCTGCAGGCATAGGGCTGGCTGGAGATATAGGCTGGTGCAGGGCTGGCTGTAGGCAGGGGTGGCATGCAGGGGCAGGGGCTATAGCCCACTCTGTATGGTGAGTGCCCCCTCCTCCTCCCTCTCCCACAAGAGTAGCAGCAGCAGCTGCCCAGGGGCTATTTAAAGGGCTCAGGGCTCCCCTGCTTTACCACCCCAGCCCTTTAACTAGCCACAGGAGCCCTGGGGAAGCTGTGGCTATTTAAAGGGCCAGGACAGTAGAAGCAGGGGGAGCCCTGCACTTTTTAAATAGGCCCCAGAGCCCTAGCCCAGGGCTCCAGCAGTGGGGCTCTGGTGGCAATTTAAAGGGCCTGGGTACAGCACACCAGCTCTTGCTTGTACACTGTACTGGGGCTTCGGCACAGGGCCCTCTCAGGGGCAGGGCCCGATTCAAGGGAATTGGTTGAATTGGCCTAAAGCTGGCCCTGAGAGGCAAGGCCTGGCAGTCTCACACCACTGTATGTTACCCTTTTAACTTTGCTCATTACCAATAGTAGGTTGTCAGTTTTCCACCCCCACCCTATTTCCTCTCAAGGCCATAGTGCCGTAACATCCTGGGTCTTTCCCTCTGTTAGTTGATCTCAGAGGCTGTAGTGTTGCCTTGCTACCCCCTGGAAGCCAGATGAGTGTTCCCAATGGGCTGTTGCCTCCTATTTGAGAAAAGTCTCAAAGGAAGCATGTCAAATGGAGGTACCTGAAGAGATGCCTTCACCCAGGAGATGGCTCCAGAATGGCTGAGCTCCTGCCAGAGAAAAGGAGGGTGGATGGGTGTGAAGGAGGCAGATATGTACAGTACAGGTGACCCTTTTTGTATAGCGCACGAGCTGGGGAGGGATCACATTAAGCAGACAGCAATTTGCATGCAGTTGAGGTTTATTGAAGTTAAACCCTAGTTTTATACAATACAAAGAGCTAGGAAAAAACCAAGCTCAGCAGCATTTCGTATGTACAGAGGAAGACAGCTGTATGTTGGTCACAAGCCATGTCCTCAGAGAAGCAGACTAGCCCTGTAAGGGGTGCAGTCCTGCATGATTAACGATGCCACCCTGTAACTGGTAAATGGTTCTGGGGAAGTGTGCCTGCGGAAATGACCTGCAGAATTAAAGAACCTGAATAAGGAAGAGCTGAAATCAGTCCACCATCTGCCGAAGCAGAACCACGGCCTCAGCAAGGAGACCCCACACTAACTATGCAGGCAATTCAGTTGGATTCCTTCCAGCAGCAGGGAGAATGGAACCCTTCAGGCCTCCACCTTCTTTCCTTCCTCCACCAGCTCATCAGGACATGGTGTGGAGTCTCCAGCGGGAGTGAAGGGTCCCACAATCCAGTCCAGGGGAACATTCTGCATCACATATTCCAGCAGCTCATCCAGGGACTCCTGGGCCTTGGCCATCTTCTCCTGACTCTGGGCAAGGGCACTGCTGGACAGATCCTGGAAACAGCTGGCATTGGAGAAGGAAGCCTGGAGCTCTTCTATACTGCTAGAGACCTGCTGGGCCTTGTCCTGGATAGTGCTGGGAAGGCCTTGGATGCTGCCCAGAAGTGTAAGGCAGGTAGTTTTCAGTTGTTGGGTGAGGCTCTGGGACATGGCTAGAGCCTGAGCTTCAACCTGCTGGAGAAAGAAAGCAAGACAGACTGGAGTATCAGCAAGTCACCCTTACAGATAGGGGGAGTTTGCTGGAGCAAGGCTGTCAGGGTGAGAAGGAGAAGGAGAATACCTCTGAGTCTGGGTCCTCCTGCCCTTCAAACTTCCCCTTGCAGCACTGGAGCCACATCTGGTGCAGACGGTCCTGGCCATTGTGAAGCTTCTGATCTACAGCCTGCTTGGCATGGTTGATCTGCAGGAGGAGAGTGCTGTTAGCTGGAAACAGCAGGAGGTGGCTGGCAAGGAACCTCTCCCACAGCTAGCTATGGGTAGCAGGCAGGCAGCACTACTGCAGTGACACTGCTGGGCCTAGGAACGAACAGTGCCAATGGCACTGAGCACAGGAGGCTGCAGAGACCGTGGCCCATAGCATCTACAGGGAAGGGGAGAGGGTCATGCTCCTACCAGGTCAATGGTTCGCTGGAGCTGGGAGAGGGCCTCCAGGGTGCGCTGCCTGGCTTGTCTCATCTTCCCCAGGGCGTGCTGGTAGGCTCGCTGGCGCAGCGTGCTCGAAAGGGAACCCAGACGCACGTAGTAACTCTGCTGATCTGCAGGAGCCTCTCCTGGTCCTTCCACGGGAGTTGTTGCAAGCTCAGCTGCAAGGGGGAAAGATGGGTCAGCTGGCAGCAGTAGTGCAAGTAAGCCAGTATAGTCAGGTACGCTGTACCATTGAGACATTTATTGCTGGTATGCTGTACCAGCAAGACATTCGGTATCTGCTGAACACTGCAGGGCTCTCCCGGGAACCAAAGTGGCAAAAGGAGCAGAACAGCAGCAGCTCCTCCAGTGTGGCTGTACCACCCACAGCTGTCCCACCGTCCCTTCCATGCAGCTGCATCTCCTGTCTAGGAGTGGGGTTGTGTATGTGGGGTTACATGTCTCCACCTTTGGGTCCCTCCCATGAATCACTGTACTGGTAAGAGTTAAAATCTACTTGCACCACTGGTTGGCAGGGCCAGGATACAAGGCAGCTGCATTCAGACCTCCCAAATGCTTGTGGCCTACAGAATCTCTCAGGGCAGGTTTGGATGTCCTGCAGCACTGACCAGCCAGGGAGCTGGTAGCTGCGCAGGGAGCAGTGTCAAAGCCATTAGTCCAGCCTTCTTCCATCAGCTAGAAGAGGGCACAGCATGAAGGAAGCCAAGCTATGCTGCAAGGGAACCTCAAGGAGAGGTGGCTCGTTTGGCAGCTCAGCTGTGAATGCTGGAGTCCAAGCCATGCCCCAAGACATCAGGGTCGCATTGGTTTGTATTCAGCAAAGGGGTTCTTACCAAGCTCCTCCTCTGTCATGGGGAGGTAGTGGTCCACCAACTGCTCAGATTTTGCCAATGCCATGTCCATGCCACTTGCAGCCATCTGCCCCATGCTGGAGCCCATCACTGTGCTCATGCTGCTGGTCACTGCAGATTTGGTCACCTCCACACTCTCCTGAACAGCCCCCTTGGCCACATCCACCATGCTGGTCACTGCATCTTTCGCCTCAGTGGCCGTGCTGCAGACTGCATCCTTGGCACCCACCATTGTGGCACGCACTAGGTCTTGGGCATCCAAAGCCACCTAGAGGAAAAGGGGTCAGAAGAGAGGCCACTGAACACCTAGCAGAAGTGAAGGGCCCACAGCCTCAGCCAGGACCAGCCTGGACACTAGTGTGGTTACCTTCTCAATCGGCTGCTGCAGGATGGGGAGCTGCTCCTCCAGTCTGTCCAGACCCCTACAGGCATATTCATTGGCCGCTGCAACTGTAACACAACCACAGAACTAGTTCCCTCAATTCCGTCATGTGCACCGATCTTGTGGGGCTGCTAATGTGTACATTGAGGGACTGGTGTTCCTAAGCAAGTGTCCCCAGGTTACTGATGGGGAAGCCAAGGAAGAGGGGTTGGGCAAGTTGCCCAAGGCTATGGAGCCAGTCTGTGTCAGAGCCAGGTTTAGCATTCAGGAGATCCTGGCTGCCACCCCCAGCTTCTCCTAGAGGGTTTCGGAGTCTCCAGTGCCTGCAATGGGCTCAGATCCCTTTAGCACTGAAGCTGCAGCCAGTGCCCTCTAGCAAGTATTGCTCCATGGCATTAGGTGCCATACTCCATGCATGTGGCTGTGTGCCACTGGGCCAGCCATGCACACCAGGGATTGTGCCTGGGCACTGCCTCCCTCTAGGCTGGCCCAGCTCAGCACTGGTACCTGAGCAAGAGTCACCAACAGAAGCTGCTGCAGCCATCCGAGCCGCTCTGGACAAGGCCAGTGCCTTGGCCGAATCACTTCTAGGAGCTAGGAGAGGTCAGTGGCACAGGGGACGGGAGTCTGCAGATTCGGTTTGCCACCAGTTGGAGGTAGAATTCAGTAGTGGGCCTAGAGCCCTGTAGGCTGAGCCTGCAGCCAGACTCACCTCCCCTGCCATGCACACATGAGTGTTCCTGCCTCCCTTCCCTTACTCACGCTGTGGCTCCAGATGGTCCAGGATGGGCTGTGCCCCGGTGATGGCAGCAGAGGTGATGGCCCTCACCCCAGTCTCTGCCACCTCACAGACAGCTTTGATGGCTGGGTAGGTCTCTTTGGTGGCTGCATAGCTGGCAGAGGCCATCTCACAGGCAGAGCTGACCAAGGGCAAGCCAGCCACCCTGCCCACTGCAGTCTGAGGGAGGGAAAAGGGGAGTCAGCTGGGGGAAGAGCTCCTGGCTTGTCAAGGTGCCCCCCCCCCCCCATCTTTCTTTCTGCAACCACTGATTCTGTAGGAGACTGTCCTCAGAGCTAGGCAGCCTGCTGGCCCTGTCAGCAGGGTTTCAGTGGCCTGCCTAAGACAGTTACCCACTCAGAAGCCTGGTTCCATTGGAATAGCTGCCTATATTCAGCAAGATCTCAGGAACGCTGTTTGCATCCTGGCATGCCCACCAACAAAACAGAACTGTGTCACAATCTCATTCCGTCAGTAAGAGCGGGAACAGAGCGACTTTGTCTTTCCGAGTGCAGTCTCTCCCGATCGGGAGCCATGTCTCTGTCCAGCACCTGGTACAATGCCCCCCTCCTTTTTGGGACCCTTGGGCACTACTACAAAAAAGGGATTTGCCAGTGTTACAGTGCAGACAGCATTCACAGGGTCACCAGTGCCCGTGCTCATCCTGGCTTCAGGAGGCACTTCTGGGCAGTGACTACACCATTCTGAGAACCAGAACTTGAAGCATCGGCTAGTATTTGTTAGTCTTTAAGGTGCCACAAGTACTCCTGTTTTTTTTGCGGATACAGACTAACATGGCTGCTACTCTGAAACCTGTTATTGTGGTTATGAGTCCCCACCTCCAGCAATAGGCACATTCAAGCCAGAACAGCGACTCCAGCTGCCAAGCACACCTGCCTCCCCAGGAGGGACCCACCTGTTGCTCAGGTGCCTGGATCTCTACCTGTGTTTCATTTTCATTAGCAGACATGGTGGAGTGAGATGTCCCTGCAAGACCTGAAAAGGAATATTGAAGGGCTATAGCAGGAAACAATCAAATCAATACTGTTTAAGGACACCAGGAGAGCTGCTCCAGCTCTGTTTTCTCCAAGAGCCAGACCAGGTTGTGCCCCTGTAGTAACTCTCTCTCTACAGAGAGAGCAGGCCATTGCGTTAAACCTTTGATCCAAGGCAGGCCCAGAGAGACAGTTCCTCGAGCCCAGGGATGCACTTGTAACCCACACCTTCTGGGTGTGGTGTTCTGTCCCATCTAATGGCACCAAGACCAGTTAGAGAGAGATTAATGAGTCTGCTCTACAGCTGTAGCTAGCAGGCCTTGGCTTTTAGCTCATGCAGTAGAGACTCATGCATTTAGTGCCAAAGGTCCCAGGTTCAATCCCACCTGCCAACAACCAGGGCGTGTCAGTGTTGCACATTCCCAAAGCTTCTATTCAGTTTGAGACCCAACAATGCCTCACAAGGGGAGGCATTGGGACTGTTCATCACAGGTACCCTCCTAGTTCAGTCTTTTCCCAGATAGTGCCAAGGTTAATTCCATTACAGTACAATTACTGACAAGTTATCCTGCTGAAGGTAGCAGTCATTGACTACACACAGAGAATACTGAATTGAGACAGTATCGCTGGTGAGTGTTGGGACCTCTAGAACAGCTAGAGTAAGTAGTGTTTCAGTCTCCCTGGATATTTAATTACATAGGAGATCGCCACTAGGGCAGACTGGTTATTTTAAAGCCAATTTAGCTGGTAAGATACAAGTATTTTCTATTATCAGTTAAAGACTGATCTGTTAAAGAAACTGAACTGGAATCTGATAACTGGACACCATCACCCCTAGAGGTGAGAGTGAGACCACTAGTCAGAAAGCATTTCCATTATGGGAAGGCACCAGGCTGGTTTTTCTTTAGTGTTTCCTGCATCATCTGTTTGATATACATATTGGCTACCCAGCACCCCAGTCTCAGCTGAATCAGCCACCTCAGCCAAGTGTTTCCACCTGCAGATCGTTATGACAAGCCAGAACTCAGACCACAGCCAGAAGCCCCAATCCCCATCCAGGAATGGGAATAGCACAGCTTCACTCAGGTAGAGAGGTAAGGGGACAGTTTTGCCTATAGTTCAGGCTTTAATTTAGTTCTCTTTGTTAAATATTCCATTCTCCTCAAGGGAAGCCTCCATCTCCTAGAACATACTATTAATCCAGGCCTCCTGGTTTGGAAGGCAGATAGTCCAGGGAAGGAAACTGTTTGCTCAGGAGACTCAGCTATTACCTAGAGATACTTTACACAAGTACAACTACCAAGCACTGAAAGGGGCTAAGAGATTCTGATCATTCAATCCTAGCTACTACTGTCAATCAGGCAACACATCAGGTCACACTCTGGGTAAGAAAAGAGCCCCCACCTAAACATCCTAGGAACCAGAGATACAGTATAGAGCTTAACTACAAATCTTACCAAACATCCACACTACTAATCCTTCAGCAATACTAGGACCTACCCCTTGCTCAGCCATTATATTCCTGTGATGATGTCATCATGGGGCAGGACACACTTGACAGACAGCTCAGGAGACCAATCACACAGCTGCATTCTCTACTTTGCCCAGTGAGGGCTGTGAGCACCCTGAAAGGTTACAGGGTTTCAGAATTGCCAATTTTGGTCGGATGTATTCCTGGAGGTCTCATCACATGACAATCTTTAATTAAAGATTAATCTTTAATTCCTGGAGACTCCAGGACAATCCTGGAGGGCTCGCAAACCTATCTTCAGATTATGAGCTGTTTGGGGCAGGCCTTTTACTCTGTGTTAAGACAGTACCTAGCACAATGGAATCCCAGTTCTTATTTTGGCTTCTAAATGCTTCTGTAATACTAATAATAATGCTTCATATTCTTATGGTGCTCCAGTTGTTCTCTCTGGAGAGCGCCTTTACACTCCATCTCCCTGGTGATATTTTCACTATAGAAAGTTTTTGTCAGTAAAAGGATTTAAGAGAGGAGAGTGCTGATAGCTGATGCATTGTTTTGCTTTCCTGCCCACTCCAGAAAAGGCTGAGGCAGTTTCTCTGGCCCAGTTGGCACAAGCTGCTTCCTCAGTTCATTTATAGCTTTCGTGTTAGTGGCATTGTCCAGGGAAGAGAACATGGCACAGATTTGTAAAGGTATTTAGCTATTGCCCCACTCAGCATTGCAAGGCCTAAGTGACTTGGGCTCAGAACCTCAAAGGTAGTTAGGTTGCCCCACACTGGGCAACAAGGGGTTAAGGAACTGCTCTGAGCTCAGCCAGCTCTGCCAGGCCACATCTGTAGGAAATGCACCAACTGGAGGAGGAGTTAAAAGGCAGGAGAGCCACTCATTTGGGGGCAAGCCAGAGAAGAAAGTAGACCTGTTTTCCCTAAGTAACTGTCCATAGGTCCCTCCTTGAGGGAAGGAAAGGCCTGCTGCAGACACAGCCTCTGTGGGAAACATTCCTCTTGCCTACGGATATGCGTGGAGTCCCCCCTTTAAGGAGGCTAGTCCTTGGTTCTGCCCCCTCACCGTGGCTGGGACAATGAGCCCTACTCCTGGAGGAGCCCTGAAGTGGATCCCCCTTGGCTGGAGGAGCCCCAGGCTGGTTGAAGCCTGGAGGCCCACCTGCTTGGAGGAGCTCTGGGCTTGTACCCCCCAAGCTGCCCAGGAAAAGCCACAGCATATCTTATAAAAAGCTCAGGTTCCTCTTTAGATACTCCATGCAGGTTCTGGGGTGGCTGACCAAATGGTGTTTGCTACTCAGCTTCCTGGGTTCATTAGTAATCTCTCTGCAGTCCAGGGAGATTACTGATGAACCCAGGAAGCTGAATAGCACATATCACTGCCTCAGCTGCCCGGGAACCTGCATGGGGCATAATAACGCCCCCCCACACACACCACCAAACCCACAACTGGGCATCTGGCAGCACCAGGGGAGTCAGAGTCTCTCCTGGCCTACTGTCCCTGCTGCCCATGCCTATGAACTCTGGCCTGGATTGATCCCCTTTATTTTTGTTTGGATTACCACAGTAGGGGAAAGCCTTGGGCTGAGCTGGGCCATACCACTTGAGGAGGCAGTTGTCCTCATGCTGCATTACCCAGATGGCAATCTTGGGACAATTTCAGGGATGTGGTAGGAAGTGGGGTGAGATCAGGCTCCCTTACTACCAACCCCACTGCATGTCACTGGCCTAAGCCCTGACCACTAGGTGATGCCACCCTCCCAACCAACTTGGATGAGGGCTGTCACATTGCCACATACCTTTCAGGATCTAGGCTGTAGAGGCTATGTTTTAGTGCCAATCAATGGGATGTAGGCTACCAAGTGCATACATCGCTTTTGAAAATGAGATATGCCCTGCAGTGCTGAGTGGAGCAATGCCTGTATATCAGGGGTCAGTCAGTTTTTGCCTACACCAGTGAGACTGATTCCATAGTGAAATGAGTGAATCTACTTTACTTTTCCCCTTTGCTGAAGTAGTTTCAGGAAATCTTTTCTCATCATTATTAAGAAAAATGCTCCAACATCATGAGCATCACAAGTGTAACTCTTATTGTAAGGTCCCAGCAGGGAATAAACTCCCACCAAGCGGAGAATAATGCCACTGGTAAAATGAGCAAATGTCCTTGCCTCTGGAATCAGCAACTCTTTTGAAGGGTATTATCCTTTTACTCATTTGCTAAACTTGTCATCCACTTTAAGGGGAAGTTGGAGTGAGAAATGTACATATATTTCTTAACATGCTTTTCAAAGCATTCCTACTCCACTGTGTGTGGACTAGAGATCTAAATCTGCTGCAATTTCACTGAATCTTTCTGCATCTCATTTTAACCATTCTTAAATTGATATGCTGGTCAAAGCGGCTACCTCTACATATAGTAATAAGAGGTGTGTGAGCCAAGTAAAAAGAAATGTCCTGATTGGCCTGAATATTAACCTTCTTCAGGTAAGTATGCCCAGTGGTCTGTGATGGGATGTTAGATGGGGTGGGATCTGAGTTACTACAGAGAGTTACTGGGTACTGGCTGGTGAGTCTTGCCCACATGCTCAGGGTTTAACTGATCGCCATATTTGGGGTCGGGAAGGAATTTTCCTCCAGGGCAGATTGGCAGAGGCCCTGGAGGTTTTTCACCTTCTTCTGCAGCATGGGGCACGGGTCACTTGCTGGAGGATTCTCTGCAGCTTGAGGTCTTCAAACCACAATTTGAGGACTTCAATAACTCAGACATAGGTTAGGGGTTTGTTACAGGAGTGGATGTGTGAGATTCTGTGGCCTGCATTGTGCAGGAGGTCAGACTAGATGATCATAATGGTCCCTTCTGACCTTAAAGACTATGAGTCTAAATACCCTGGAAAATCTTAGCGGGTGTCTTCCACTGCATGTACAAGGCAAAGCATGAGGCCCAGGCCTGAGAGAAGCTTCTGGTGCTACTTGAAATCACTCCCTTTGTCCCTGAATGTAGTGCTCCCCGGATGCACTCTTTGAGCACCGTTACATCTATTTGACAGTCTCTTGGCTGCTATTTGGTGGTCTGGGTGCTGTTGGTGATGAAATTAATTTTCCATTTTAAGTTAGAGCCATTATTATGCTGCCCAACAAGAGCATTGTCTCAGTCACGGAGATTTCGCAGGGAGATCTTTCACATACAGTGTGTTAGGTTCCTCCTTTGCTGGTCATAGCATTTCCCAGCTGCACTTGTTACAGCCCCAATCCTGCAACTAGGTATGGGTTTAACTTCAGCTGCAAGTAGTTCAATTGAAATCAATGGGACTGCTCATATGCTTATAAAGTTAAGGACATGCATAAGTGCTTTCAGGATTGGGGGACTATATTTTCAATTTGTAGCTCTGCACCCTGCAAATTAGAAGAATCACTTTCGATTAAATTAGGGTGATCAGATGTCCCATTTTTATAGGGACAAGTCCTGTTTTTTTGGGACTTTTTCTTATATAGATGCTTATTGCCCCACACCCCCTGTACCATTTTTTCACAGTTGCTATCTGGGTCACCCCAGATTAAATGATCCATGGAACACTGGGCACTCATTAAACCTTTTGCTAGCTATTCTTTCTTTCCCCTGGAAAGCTAGCTTGTTTCCAGGCAGCATGATCTTGAATCAGGCTGTTGTTAAGGTCTTTGCAAGCAGGATCTGTAAGGTTTTTTCTACTCTACAAACTGTGAAGCCAATTCACAGTAGTGAGACAAGACTTTCCCTCCATCTGACAGATGGTCTAATTGAGAACAGATGGGTTAGTGAGGAATACACCCACTGAGGTCAGCGACAGAAGCAGGTAACAGCACGGGGAAGCTGGGCTGGCTGTAGCAGTGAGGTGGGTCCCCAAAAAGAAGGGCATCAGGAAGGCGTGGAGATATCTGGGTGGCCTAGGTGTGTTTCATTGGGAGCTAGATCCGTTCTGATAATGGAAGTGGGAAGGCTCAGATGCTAAGGAAGAGTAATGGCTGGTATTATGGTGGATAAAATATGATTTCATAAAAGTGACCCCAGCAATGTTAAAGCATATTAAGTTTCCAGACTATGGACTGTGTAACAGCCAGCACTGCTAATCCAGTGACACAAGAGCCCATGAAGTCACTGTTAAGGATGGGCATTACATTGCAAGTTTGAAAATGAGGTCTAGGGGTATCTAGTAGAAACAAGTGAAGGCCTTATGGAGTGTTCTCATCAGCATTCTAAATAATGTAGACACTGGGGAATGCCTGCCCCCCACAGAAAAAGCAGGCTTTCCCCTTCTTTATTTGCTGCTTAGGTTAGGGGTAGATCAGGTGTGTCCTGCTGCAGCCCTAGCACTACATCAATGGCTTCTGTTCAGAGATTACACTGTTTATGGCGTGGGAGGGAGATACTATAACACCTTTGGCTGCTTTTTGCTGGCCCTGGAAAGAAAAGAATTGGTGCCTTTGAACAGGCTTGAGGAAAGCTACCTAAGTTGCACAGAAAAGCTGGGGGGAGGAAATCAGCTACAGCTGCAGTTGGTTTGGTCATATTATGGGAATTGAGGGTATCTGGGCACGAGTCCCCCCCATTGTGTAATGTGCTTCCATTTTGTGGTAAAACTCCTTAGATTTTATACCTAGCAATTAAAATTAACTTCTTTTCATGCAGTGCTTTTAGTGTTTGAGGCCTGCTGCTATTTTGTTGTGAAACAGTACCATGGAAGATACCAAATGCACTTGAGAAGCCACTGAGATCTTGTAAACTCTCCACTAAATTGCTAGTGTTAGATTGTTTCACATGCCAGAGCTCGTTCTGTACCTATCCCACTTATCTGAGCAATAGTCATGGACTCTCATTAAAAGATCAACCACTGCATGTATTTATAGGCCACCACCATCCCACACCACCTACTAGGGATTTTTTAAAAGCTTTCTTGCTTTAGAAAGTTATCAGAAGAACTGGCCGTGATCTAGTGCAGCACAGGACTATGTGCTGAGAGGCATCTGGAGGGTCAATGCTTGGGGTGTCAGGAAAAGGCTGGGATTGGTAAGGGGCCATTGAATGAGGAAGTTGGTTCCTACAGGGGGAGAGTTCAACACAGAAGCTTAGAGTCTTGTGACAAGTGTTAGGCCTGAACCCTGTTCAGAGAGGGGAGCAGATAGAAGAAATGACTCTAGCCAGCTGCTCATCTAACAGACAAGTATCTTGTTTATGTCGTCTTAAATCAGAGATGAGAAAGTAAATGTGGCATAAGGCTGGGTGAGATTATTTCAATAGTCTTAACAGAGCCCCAGTACAAAAGTGGGGTTCATTGCTCATGTCACCCTGCTGCTCCGAGGGCTGGGAGTTTGGAGTGTGCCTATCACTTCCTGGACAGAGACAGTAAGGCCTGCAGGGGCCTGGAAGGTTGTGCTTGTGCTTCCAGAGGGTTGTGGCTTCAGGGAACTGATCCACAGCAGACAGAGACAAGATCTCCTCATGCTAAGGGCAGGTGGCAGTGAGATGCTTCAACCATGCATACCCCTGGGGAGCACCATACAGGGTGAAGATTAATTTTGGTATGCAATCATTTACCACCACTGGTCTTCACTCTTTTCTCTGCCTCCCAGATAGGCAGGTAACTCTTCTGGGTAGAAGTGTAGGTAGTAGAAGCCACAGCATGGGCAGCACTGACTAGGGATGGCCTGGCCACTCAGCTTGCTACATTCTGGTGGGAAGGAGAAATATAGAATGAATCTCAGTGAAATAGCCTGAATGGAATTAGACATTCAACTGTTCCAAACTAACAATCTCTCACATTTGTGGTCTCCTGAGTAGGATGAGTCCCAGAAGTGGGGAAATCTCTGGTGCTTTAAATTAGTTTGAGTACCAGGAGAAGCTAGGTGTCAAAAGTTCATTACTTTTTACCCCTACTTTGTATTAGCGTGATGATTTGTTGCCACATCACCTGGTGGATGGCTTGTTAGCCAGTAGATCAGATCATGCTGGGCTCTCAAGATTTTCAGCCCAATATTAACTCAGTCAGATTCCTTCAGAGGTTGTGGGGGAGAGTTGGGCAGGGACAGAAGAGAAGAAAAACTCTGGAGTTACAAGCATTCAGGACTGGAGAAAGCCAGCAGTTTTCTTTTTTAATTTACAATGCTGTTCCACCCTGCACGTGATGATACTGCCCTCCCCTGGGGTGGCATCACCTTCATGTTCATTCAGTCCTAGAATCACTGTAGCAAAGGCTGTTGGACTGTAGTTACACAAACTAGTTCTGGAAAACAAGACAATGGTTGTCCTAACAGTTGCCATCGGTTAGTTGGACACCTAGAACAGCCCATGATGCAAGATGTTTTTGTTACTTTCTCAGAAACCATGGTGAAGTTGACAGTCACTGAAAGGACAGAGGGGGATTGTTAAGGTGTAGCAGCCAGCAAGTTACCCTGTTTTATAGCATGGTTGGAGTGAAGAGACAATATGCAGTGCCAGCCAGCATGGAGAGGGCACAGAGAGACCCGCATTTTAGAATGCTGTCACTCCCAACTGAGGCAGTTGGGAGTGACAGTTGGGCGGCTCAGGCCAGCATGGAGGAGGGAGCAGCTCTTGTGTGGCCATTTCCCTTGCCCATCCTGGCCCACGGCACTCAGCGCAATGGCTGACAGAAGGGCTCGGCAGCTCTGGGCTTGGCATCTCCAGGGGACCCAAGACAAGCAGCCTCCCTCAGGTGCAGGCACACTCCTGGCTGCTGTCCATTCCTGCCCCAACAATATCTGCCACCTCCCAGTCACAGTGTTGGAGCTGAACCAGCCATCACTGCTGCCTGGCATGGAAGTGCCAGACCAGAGCCTGCCAAGGGGTGACGGAGGGTGTGGGGATGTGGAAGGGCACTGCCTATGACCCAGTATCCACAGGGATACAGGCTTAGTTAGGGTATTTATTTAGCTTCATACCCTATGCAGAAAAGCACCAAGCTAGGGCTCTGGGTGCCTCTGACATAGGTTAAACAGGGTGTGGATAAAAGTCAGATCCTGCCAGAAAATGAAGGATCCTCCTGGATCCATGGAGACTGACTGGACTCCGGATTTGTTGGCACCATACCAATGGTTGGAGAAGTGCTTTAGGTGGGGCAGCTTGGGAGTTCGGGCACATAAATTGACAGGGTGTGTTGTTTTCTGGCAGGATCTGACTTTTACTCACACATGAGCTGGTGCCTAGCAACTGCAGTGTAACATGCTGCATCCTGCAGCCCAGGGCAGCAGGGCAAATGGGAAAGGGAAGGTTCCACATCCCATGGTGAGAAAAGAGACAGTCCTAAGCATAGGTGTACTTTGACTTCTGTATTTGGGGGGAGCAGTTCCAGTCAGACCAATGGGGCTGTGTGTGTGTGTGGGGGGGGGGGGACTAATTCCACACCTGCCTGAGGCTTGCAGTTTGCCCTCCCCAAAAGTACGCCCATGGTCCTAAGGTCCATGAGGGAGAGGGGAAATAGGAGATACTTGGGGACAGGTTTTTCTACATGGTGAGGTCAGTGACCATCCTTAACAGCTTTCTCTCCTCTCCTAGCTTCCTGGCTTGTGAGCTCAGACTGTGGAGGTGGGCGTCTGCAGAGACAATACGTTGGCAGAGCTCCAGCTACAGGTATGTCATCTTCCTTTCCTGATTCAGAGTATTGTCTACAGTATTTGCTGTTCTTGTGGAGCCGAAGGCTGTCCTTATGACTCACTGTGACTTCAGTGGAGCCAGGATTTAACACTAGGACTCAGGAGTTCTGGGGCCTATGGAAGCTCTGCTACAGGCTCCCCATGTGACCTTGGGCAACTCACTTAATCTCTCTGTGCCTCAGTCCCTCATCAATAAAATGGGGATTGAAACAGGGTGGCTTGCCCCATGGGCTGGAAAGCCTGGGGCTAAGTCAATCATAATGACCGGATGAGCCCCACCTGAGAGGAATCAGGTGATTCCAGTATAAAAGGAGCAGGAAGGTACATTGAAGAGGGGAGTGGAAGCTCAGGAAATTGTGGCACAGAGTGAGACAAGCTCAGTGGACGGTGAGGCCTGGGGGAGAGAGAGCAAAGGCCCCAGGCAGGAAGGCCTGAGAGGAGGAAGAGAGAAACTGGGTTGTGTATGGACTTTGTTTTGGGGAGACGTTGAGTTTTATTTGCACTCTTTTATATTAATAAACCCAGACCCCAAGGAGAGGTATTTCTTGACCAAGAAAAAGCCTGAAGTGAAGTTTATTTGAATAGTCCAGAAGGGGAAGAAGTTATCTATGGTGTGACCATAAGCCCTGAGGGGGTGCATGGGAGACGGCTGGCCCACCCTCTGCCTGTTTAGATTGTAGGCTCTTCAACAACTGCAGCTTCCTCTCACTATGTGTATGTACAGCATTTACCACAATGGTGCCCATGTTTGATTGGAGACCTCATGTACTCTGTGAGACGAATAAATATAAATTTTTAACTGTAATGTCATGATGATCTGAAAAGCAACATGTTATGTTCCGACTATAAAGGTAGCTGTGCAAAAGACTTTAACTTTTAGGTATGGAATTAATCATCATCCTGGGATACATGTTTGTATGTTATTAAAGACTTGTTGAAGATCCTCAGTGGTATTGAGGGGCTGGGGACTGCTCAGATATGTGTGTGTAGAGAGAGGACATTGAATACCATAAAAGGGCATGAACAGGACCAGAAGTGAAGAATTTAGATGGGCATTTGTAGATAGAAGTAGAATGGCTTGGAGAAAGTGTGTGATAGGCTTGTCAGAAGAAGGGGACCTTCTTCCCACCACCCGCAACAGCTCGACTAGAGGAAGGTGATAGATAATTTCCCATCTTGACCATCTCAGGGTGAAGCAGCATGATAGGAGAACCTAAGTGTCCCTGTGCTGATCAGAGTTCAGTGGTTTGGTAGAATGAGAGAGGCAAATCCACTCCTCTGACCAGATCAATCTTAGAAGTACATACAGAAGAAGAGCTCTGTGTAAGCTTGCAAGGTTGTCTCTCTCACTAACAGAAGTTGTCTCCAATAAAAGACATTACCTCACCCATCTTGTGTCTCATCGGTAACTAAAAGCTATTAGGAAACAAGAGGCATCAGTTGTCAGCTACTTATAATTGGATTGTAACTTTTTCAAACTCACTGCCGGTGTTTCACAGTTCATTGCACATTCATTAGTCCCTGCACAGGCTCTGGCACAGTTGGGAATTAGGACAAACAAAAGTTGTGCTTGCTGCGAGAGGAAAGGTAGTACAAAACCAAACTCACATTGGAGCCTTGTATTCAATGGGGAAATTCGGTTCTGTCCCCTTGAACTTGCATACTTGGCAAAATGAGAGAAGAATGGTCCTTGGCCCCAACCAGGCAAGGAAATATTGGCTAAAACCAATGTACCTCGATTTGGTTTAAAACAATGAAAATATTGCTGGGGTTTATAGTGATTTAACGCAATTCACAGCTGTCTGTTGGAAACACATGTAATGCACAACAACCAATGACAGCAAGTGCTCTGGACATCCATTCCCACAGCTCTCCTGTCACACCAGGGCTGAGGGTCCTAACTGCTCATAGTGTATAGCTCTGAAACAGAGCTCCATCTTCTGAAGGTCCTAAGAGGCAAGTCACCAGCTGTTCAAGAGTCTTCCAATTTCCAGGTGCAGAGTAAGCTAGACACAGGGGTTCTGTGGCGCAGCACTGGCACCGGACTGCACGTTAGGCTTCCTGAGTTCAGTGAGTTTGGGGTTGTTAAGAAGGGTGTAGAGCAGCAACCACCGTGTCCTGGCTCTGGTTGACACTCTGGGTTCTAAAACGAAATAAATACAGAACTCAACACACTCCACTTCTTTTTCTCTTGTAGCTCAAAAACTAATGACCAGCTCCTCAGCTGGTATTAGTGGAGTTATATCAATAGACACCCACTGAAGATTCATAAATTCCAAGGCCAGAAGGGACCATTGTGATCATCTAGTCTGATCTCCTGTACAGCACAGGCCAGAGACCTGCTCCACAATAATTCCCACAGCAGATCTCTTAGAAAAATATCCCATGTTGATTTAAAAATGGTCAGTGATGACCCTTGATAAATTGTTCCAATGATTAATTGCTCTCACCATTAAGAATGTACACTTTATTTCCAGCCAGAATTGTCTAGCTTCAACTTCCAGCCATTGGATTGTTAGACCTTTCTCTGCTAGATTGAAGAGCCCATTATTAAATATTTGTTCCCCATGTAGATACTTATAGACTGAGATCAAGTCATCCCTTCACCTTCTATCTGACCCAAAAGACCTGTGAGGCCAAATTCTCCTCTTATTTACACTGGGTAACTCCACTGACTTGAGTGGAATAGCACTGGTGTAAGTGAAAAGAGAATTTAGCTCAGAACACTGTCAGCACCACTTGATAAAATATCCTCCCTCCACCCGAGGGCCAAGAGCTCCACCTTTGCTGCATGCATTAACTTGAAGACACTGCTCACAGATATGACCCTTTGTATAAAACAAAGAGCACAGCAACGTTCAATAAAGGGTTATGGTCATAAGATGACAGGCCATTTTTGTGGGCCTTAGGGCTAATCTTTCAGACCCACATGTGCAGCCTGATTGACTTCAACTCAGTTGCACCCATATAGCTTTGAGCAGAAATGTCTCCTTATTGCATATGAATAAGAATAGCCTCTGCACTTAGGTGTGCTGAGATAATATGACAGGGTCTATCAGTTCTCATGCCTTGCATCTGATCATCAGCATGGGAAGCAGAGGGAGGTCAGAATTCATACCAGAGATAAAGTATTCCCAAAGAGTAATATGATTTTAGAGTTAAACAGCTCACAGTACTCAGTGAAGTGGCGTATATGTTAAATACTCCAGTCAAAGTGCTTACCTGCTATATTATTGAACAAATAGTATTTGGTGGATTTGTGCAGTTTTTTCTCGGCCAGAAGAATGTGACAAAAGCTGAGGAGGGTGGGGTTAGTGTGGTAGTGGTCCATAAATATCATACCAACCCATGTGTTGAATCCTGCATTAAAAAAGGGATACATATACAGAGATGTGCAGCTTAACTCCCTTCCCAGTACTGCATTCTTTGTGCACCTGAGACTCCTATTCAAGTCAGTAGGCATTTGTGAGAACAAAGAAGGCAGGTTCAGGCTCTCCATTCATATACAGCCACAAGCTTTTCAACCCAAGTCCTCCCTGGGCACGGTGTGGGTGTAGGGAGCCTTTGACAGGTTGGGTGGTGCTTGCTCCACCACTCATCTTGAGGGGTGAGAGCACTGGAAGAGTTAGGATTCTTTCATTCAAAAAAGAAATAAAGAAAGAAACAATATTTGTTTAACTGAGGAGTAGTAGTTCACAAAAGTTAGGCCATCCAATCAGGAAAGAGAAACCATACCATGTGACTGAAGTGGCCAGTCACAACATTCAAACAAAAAATTCTGAATATCAAGGACAGTCTGAATACTAACTACAAAGAGTTTGTAAACAACCCTCAGCTCAAATGTGTTTGTGAACACACCAGGCCTTTGGAATAATTAATTGTGATCTGGTCTCAGAAAATTAATAAGCAAGGAGCAATAAATATATTGACCAGCTGTAGTCTAAACTCACAAGTCCAATCCACAAATAAATTACTGATTCTACATTTTGAAAGAAAACTCCCCTGTGGGAGCTTTATTCTTTGGAAGCTTCCTCTTTTTGAAAAATGTCAGTGGGGGAAAAATAGTCATCTAATATACACCTCCAGCTTCAAACCAATACATGGCAGTAATTAGCTCAAACCCATCACTGCAGAGGGGCAGAATCTATGCTTCAGGGTTTACATCTTTGTGTAGTGTTTAATGTTAAAGAAAGCCAAGGACAAAATCCTGGGAGAAGTGGAGTGGCAGCATCTGAGTAGAATAACTGAACTATTCTGCCTGCACTGTTTTCTATAGCACCCATCACCATAATACCTATGATGGAGCCAGAGCTTGCTGTACAGTGCTCCAAGAAGGAGAATCATATGCTTGCCATAGTGGCTGCTACTGTAAACCACCCTAGGAGATGAGGGGTCTTTGTCCCCCTCTAGTGTCTGACCAATGGAAAAGGTTAAAGAGTGCAGCATCTCCCAGTTACAGCAATCAGGTGCTAGAGGCTTGTGCTTTTAGCATGGAAGATCTTGGATTCAAACAATCAGGATTCGTTACACTATTAGCTCTCGGATACATGTAGGGAGGCCAAGGCCCTGGCCACGTACAGCCTGAGCATGGCTTGTACTATA
The DNA here is from genome assembly GCF_016161935.1 of Mauremys reevesii. NCBI lineage: Eukaryota > Metazoa > Chordata > Testudines > Geoemydidae > Mauremys > Mauremys reevesii. Next base: position 122,220,006 of record NC_052628.1, read on the forward strand.
TTCTGCCTTGCTCCTTTGCAGGTGTGTTAGGCATGAAGAGGTTCCCTGTAGATGCATCAGATGTTTGCTTGAAAAGCTCCAATATTCTTTATGAGAGAGCCACCAAATGGCAAATCCCCATATAAGCTATCCATGCAATGCTCTGACGTTTCGTACACTTACCCATGTCAGCAGCTTCATACCCTTTCTGCATTATAGTCCTGTCTATCCGTGCAATCAGCCAAGTTCCCAACAGGACACTGCAAAGCAGTCTGAACAAACAAGCCCCCAAGCCCAGGAGCACATTGTAGAAGAATAAAAAGTAATTGAAGTTGTGGAAAGCTTTCCTGCAAAAGAGGGGAAAATCCACTTTCACACTCAGTGCCCAATCATGGCTTTGGTTTGGGGCTTCAGTGTGCCACAACAGCTCACAGGGAACTAACAGATGGACCAAAGACACAAAGGTTTTAGATCCTGATCCACCCCTCATCCCCGGCCCCACACCAGATCCCACAGCCCCAACCAGAGCCCTACCCCACATGCCTGCCCCAGCCCAGAGCCCCCTCCTGCATCCCAAACCCTTCATCCCCAGTCCCACCCCAGAGCCTGCACCCCCAGCCGGAGCCCTCACCCCCTCCCGCACCCCAACTCCCTGTCCCCTCCCAATAAAAATGAACGAGGGTGGGGAAGAGTGAGTGACGAAGGGGGGATGGAATGAGAGGAGGGTGAGACCTCGGAGAAGGGGAGGGGCAAGGGTGTTTGCTTTTCTGCAATCAGAAAGTTGGCAACCCTAAGATTCTTGGTGCTGAACTTGCAAAGTCCTTGCACTCACCGAAGTATAAGGACTGCAATGAGGGGAGACTTTTAGGGCCCACTCCCCCGCTTCCCTTTGGCTGGCCTGAGCACAACAGACCCTGTAGCCTCACTTACAGTCCCCACTGCATACCTTACCCCCACCTTACTGCTTTGGGATTTGGCCCAGATCTCCACACACTCCCAGTTGCACGGTGTTTGAAATTCAGACCCTTTGTATGAATAACCCCATGCAGTAGGAGACCCTTGTCTGGAGGATGCAAGACCATAAGGGCTATTTCTTTCCTACCACTCACCTGTTATTGAGAGCTAATGGCTTCTGCTTATCATCTGGCAAGATCTTTGGCTGAAGGAAAAATCTCGCAGCGATCTTGATTTGTAATATCATGAGCCCTGTGGCAATTCCAACTGTAAGACTGTAATAGAAACGGAAAAGAGAAATGACCCTTTTAATATGGATGTTGTGGTGAAAGGGGCTGGGAATATAGCCTGGTAGAGCCCCTGGGATATGGGAGGAGAGACCTGCATTTGATTGCCAGCCCCTGGGACTGATTCCCCACTGCCCTGTGCAAAGGAAGAACAAAGCAGGCGTGAAATGCCACCATTCTGCTTTGCAGGGTTTTACACCCACTTCGCACAGGTGTAGAGGAAGATGCTACACCGCCATCATGCACTTACCTGTGCTGTATCTCAGTGGTTCTCAACCTGTGGTCTATAGCTGTCCACCCCCCACCCCTGGGTCTGTCTAAAGGGTCTGCAAAGGACTTAGACTGAAAACTGACTGACCAGAATTCAACTCTATATAAAGAGACTAGATTTCCAAAGGGGTCTGCGCCTCCCTTCTGTTATTGGGGGTCTGTGAATGAAAAAAGGTTGAGAACCACTGCTCTATCCTGTGGAGAATTTCTTCCTGACCCTCTGCATGGCCCAGACTGTGATACCTTTATACATGGGGTAGTGTCTCACCACAATTAGCTCCACTGGCTGCAGAAGGGCTGCTTAAGGAGTAAGATGCCATTCAATGGGGCAGATTCTCCACTTGAACGGGGGAGGCAGCAGGGAACCAGTTGACGCTCCCTGATCCTCAGCCACTTGGTTTTGGCACTAGAAAAGCTGCATAGGACCAGCAGTAACGTACGCAACCACCATACAGTGCCTCAGGGACCATAGGCTAGTGGAGAATCATGTGTAGCAAAGCTCCACTCTGCCATACCTCCCTCCTACCCCAAGAGCTCCACTAAGACACTGTCTCCCTCATGTTATGCTGAGGGTGAGGGTGAGCAGCTGGCACAATCGGTATCCACCACCTTTAACTCCACTGGAGAGCTCACCTGCGCAGGGAGAATTCTCTTCCTGCTTTTCACTGGTAGCTTTAAGGCCACGAGCCCCGAAGTGGCTTTAGCAAACCAGAAAATTTGGCCCAATGGGAATGAGGGTATTGGAATCTAGCTGTCCTTCTCAGAGCACAAAATGAGCACAGAGGAGGTGTGCCCTATGTAATATCCATCCAACCTAGTATCAGTGCACCTATTGTCTAGTAGTCCTTTTTAATTCTTACTAAGATATAAAATCTTCCTCCTGCTTTACAATGCTCACAGAATAAGCCTTTTTATGATTTTTTTAAATAATTGCTCATTCTAATTCTGTGGCTACTGGTCTTATTGTCTGTAGTCACCAACTGGCTGAAGATAATAAACCAAAAAAGGACCGCCCTCTGCAAAGATTTCTGGGATTCCAGGAAGTGAGTGGCTTCAGGAGACTGTCAGGAACTCCCTACAGGGTGCTATTAGAGGCTTCATTTGCTGGGGGGCAAGAAGGGCTATTGCCCCCACCCCCAGGCCTTGGTTTATCCCTCCCAGATTTTTCATAGGTCTATAAGCTCCATTATGTCTTCCACGCCTCCCCCCGCCTCCCCCGACTTTGCAGGATATAATATAAGCATATTTAATTTTTCCTGTGCTGACACAATTTTGCCCCCCTCCACCTTCAAATTTTTCTGACATGCCACCCTGATTCCTGAGATCGTGGGGGAAAAGAATGCAGTTGGCCAGGCAACAAAAAGGGCAGACCCTAGACCCATATAGGTGGGCCGGTGGCTCTGCCTTCAGGAAGTGGAATCAGCTGTTATATCTTATGAAGCCTTGAAACAGTGATAACCAATCTTTGCCAAACTGAGGACAGTGCTGGCAACTTGCCAGGAGGCTGAGAGACACCGTTAAGAGAAGAGTGTGGCTGCCTGATCTTTAATGCAGAGATGTGGGCCGTGGAGATTGCAGGTCCCAGCGTGGAATGCTTCCTTTAGATTGAGCAGTCAGGACATTAGATCAAAATGGAGCAGTGCTTGCTGGGACCTCCTTGTCCGCATTAGAGGTGAAGGTGGAACATGGTGGACAATGGATTGCATTTTGGCTCAGCTCGTATTCTTATGTGCTTTCACCCTTTGATTATCCATTGTCAGCCAGGCCCCTCATAGTCAGCATTCTCCTTAAGATGGGAAAACAAACAATGTGCTTAGATCGCAAACCTCTCAAAAATTCCCCACAGGGAAAACAAGTTTAAAGATCTGCTGATCTTTGGAAAGGTTGCATGGCACATCTTCAGAGGAGGGCTGCTGGGGCTATGTTTAAGACAAATGCAGAATTTATGTTATGTGACAGGGTTATTCAATAGCGGCATGAAAAAACCCTCCCCCCAACCGACATAAGTTTCACCAGCAAAAATGCTGGTGTGAACAGTGCTACGTCAGCAGGAGAAGCTCTTCTGCCAACATAACTAACACCACTTGTTGGGGGTGGTTTAATTATGCTGGCAGAAGAGCTCTCTCCTGCCAGCAAAGAACAGCTATACAGGAGACCTTACAGCGTCAGAACCGTGGTAATACAGCTGTGCCATTGTAAGATCCATAGTGTTGACATAGCCTATATCTGTCACAGGAACCTGTCTTCACATAGGTACCTCTTGTTATTTTATAGACCTATAACTCTAAATCAGCGCAAAGAAAGTGAGATAACACCAGAAATGTGTGAAAACAATGCACTTACATCCCAATTGCCAAACCTTTTGCCATTTCCAGCCCTTGGCCATGCTGTATTGGCAAAACAAAACTGTACATGATCATTACACCAAACAGACACTGCATCACGTGAATGATCAGGTAGCCTGGAAAAGAGAAAACACATTTCTTACTACAGAGGAAAAGGGCAACCACTCTAATTTTGGTTGAATGCATGCTTATGCTGAAGGCTTGGCACGTACCCCATAATATGTATGCAATTTGCCAACCAGAGTATCTTGCTATTGCTGCCTGAGTTTAAAAAAAGGAGAAGGACAGAAGTTTATGATGTTGGAATTGCTGCATGTTTGATCAGAGAAACAAAATACATTCTTAGGCCCTGATTCTGGTCCTCATCCTGCCGGCTCCTTTGTGCCACCTTTCAATCACAGGGCCTGATTCTCATTGTCCTTCATCTTGTTCAGCATTTACACCAGGGCAGAGTGAATGCAAAGTGGGTGTGAATTGATCCCATTCTCACTGGTAACAGTTTACCCCCTCTCTGCAATGGGTAAGTCACTGGACAAGGTGCAGGGCAACCAGGAATCAGGTCCAACCCCTTCATCGCAGACCCCAGGGCTGGACTGAAGCATAAGGAAAGGTGGAGAAGTGAAGTGAAGTATGTGCTGAAAGTGGAAGGAGATCAGAGGAACCTGACTTGGATTCCTGCACAGCTCACACAAGAGACCTGAACACAACTACATTTACCCATAATTCTACCTGCAAAGCTGCCTTTATAGCTGTTAGAACATGTCTGAAGAATTGTTTTCCCATTCACTTCTATGCAGAGTAAGGCTCCAGTCCTGCAAACATACAATATGCTTAACTATAAGCACACAAATAGCCCAATTTGGTCCTAGTCGATTTGCTTACTTAACTGTGTGACTAAGTGATGGGGTGTTAGTCACCCCATGTTCTAGTACCCTCACTTTCCTGGATGGCAATCTCCATAGAGTAAGGATTGTCATTTGTTATGTTTAGTGCAATGTGGATTTGAAAAGATGCCATTTCTGATGTTCTTTGGGAGACAGCTTCATCATTCCGAATGACAAACCAAACCACTGACATTGTCTGTACCGGATAATAAACTGCTGCTGCACGGGGGCCGCTTTGATGTGTGGAGTGCAAAGTTGAGGGGTGAGTGGCTCTCCTCCTCTGCTCCATCCCTCCCTGAAAAGCTGACAATGCCCTTCCCAGCATGTCAGCTCTGGAGGTGTGAATGCAGTATGAGGAGATCACTGAATAGCCAGCAGCGATTAATTCCTGGTCCTTACACAATGGCTGTAATAAACAAATGTATGGCCCTTCCTGTGACAGCTTGTTGAGAGACATATCAGTGTTAGACTGAGGGCTGGTCTGCTCTGAAAATTTACTTCAGCATAGCCATGTCTTTCAGGAGTGTGAAGAATTCACACCCCAAGAGACATAGCTACGCCGACCTAACCCCCAACAGCATTCCTCCATCGACCCAGTTACTGCCTCTCAGGGCTTGTCTACACTACAGGTTATGTTGGTATAACTTATGTCGCTCAGCCACCCCCGAGGGCTTGTCTATATTACCCGCTGGATCGAGGGGCAGCAATTGATCCAGCGGGGGTCGATGTATCGCGTCTAGTTTAGATGCGATAAATTGAGCACCGAGCGCTCTCCTGTCAACTCCGGTACTCCACCAGGGGGAGAGGTGCAGGCGGAGTTGACGGGAGACTGTTAGCCATCAACTTACCGCAGTGAAGACATTGCAGTAAGCAGATCTAAGTACATCAACTTCAGCTATGCTATTTATGTAGCTGAAGTTGCGTAACTTAGATCGATCCCCCCCAAATGTAGATCACACCTGAGTGAGGTAAGGCCTGGTCTACACTACAAGTTTAGGTCGAATTTAGCAGTGTTAAATCAAATTAACTCTGCACCCGTCCACACAACGAAGCCATTTACTTCGACATAAAGGGCTCTTAAAATCGATTTCTGTACTTCTCCTAAGTTGCATCGACCTAGGTGCTGCTGTGGAAAGCACTATTTTAGCAGGAGAGCTGCTCCTGCCGACATAGCTCCTGCCTCTCACAGAGATGGTTTTATTAAGCAGAAAGGAGAGGTCTCTCCCGTCGGCACAGGGCGTCTCCACCAGACGCTGCATCAGTGCAGCTGCACCACTGTTGCACTTCTAGTGCAGACTAGCTTTCCGGGACGGGGATTAACTAGAGTGATGGGAGAACCCCTTCTGTCACTTCCGTGAGTATCCACACTGACGCACCCCAGCGGTGAAGCTGTACCACGGCAGTATTTTAAGTGTAGTCATAGCCTAAGAATGCTAAGAGCAAGTAGCAATAATCTCAGGCCTGGTCTACACTAAAAAGATAAGTCGACCCAGCCATGCTGCTCAGAGGTGTGAAAAGTCCTCACCCCTGAGCGACGTAGTTAAGCTGACCTCACCCCTGGTGTAGACAGAGCTAGGTTGCCAGAAGAATTCTTCCATCGACCTTCTACTGTTTTTGGGGAGCTGGATTTCCTACCCCTCCTGTCAGCACAGGTAGGGTCTACACTGAAGCGCTACAGCGGCACAGCTGCAGGAGCATTTCAAGTGTAGCCAAGCCCTCAGATACCACAAACCTTCACCTCGGCTGCACAGTGTTCGTAAGCTAGGACTGGGGACTTTTATCAAGAGGGTGGGGAACAGGACACCCAGGACCCCACTAATATGAATAGAGTGAGAAAAACTTGGACAGAATGGAAAAGTGGTCTGGGTTTTGCTTGAGCACTGGAACTGTTCATGCTAAACTGCAGCAGCTGGTGTATGTGGGCCCGATTCTAAGTCCATGATTGTACACCCGATGAAATGTTTAGTGGCTCCCTACAGTGAAGCTGCAGTGGGGAAATCCCAATTTACACTGGTGCAAACCAGCTGGCTCATCTGCAGTGCTCTTAGGGTATGTCTGCACTCCCTGCTGGATTGGCGGGTAGCGCTTGATCTATCAGGGATCAATTTATCGCGTGTAGTGTAGACGCGATAAATCGATCTCTGATTGCTCTCCCATCGACTGCTGAACTCCAGCAGTGCGAGAGGCAGAAGCAAAGTTGACGGGGGAACCGCAGCCATCGATCCAACGCTGCGAGGATGTGAAGTAAGTAATTTTAATTCAATCTAAGATACGTCGACTTCAGCTATGCTATTCTCATAGCTGAAGTTGCGTATCTTAGATCGATCCCCCCCCACAGTGTAGACCAGGCCTTAGAGTGCCTGTCTGGGCATGCCTCCTCCAGAGCAAAGGCTTGTGGCTGCAGCCAGGCACGCCTCCCCTGCCAGACTTTTCAAATCGTCAGTTCCAGCCTGATGCTGGCTTCCCTTTCACTCCCTCCACCCTGGCCAATGTTTGTGTTCCCTCCTCGCAGTTGTTGCACAGGAATCAAACCCAAATGCCAGGAAACGGAGCACGTCTCTATGTGACTGAATATCAGTTCAGTTAGGAACCACTTCTTTACTCCACCTACCTACCGGTGCTGTGTGCGAGGAGTAGCCCAGCCCTGCTAGTGAGGCAGCAAGGAGAGCTGGAGTGGGTGTGTGCCTCAGCCGCAGGGTTGAGGTGCTGGTAATAGTAAGATCTGGAGAACAGTGAGGCTGGGAATCTGCACCATTTCTTTGCTGCTGGAGGAGTTCAGCATAACTGTCATTTAGTATTAGCAGGTATATGCCTTTCTGGTGGAATAAATCCCCTTTACTCTTCCCATGCCCATTTCCCTCCCTTTGGTGCAGTGTCCATGTCCCACCCCTAGACCGTAATACAGCAGCTATCTGATTTGGACCACTCTGAATCAGTACTGCAGGTTACTTTTGGCATAAACCTGCCTTTTACATTAGTTTTACATTGTGAAGCCATCATACAATGAGATTAGCATGCTCCAGAATCAGGCCCATGGAATATTGCACCGACTCATTAAAACTATGGCCTCCTCTTGCAAAATACTGGAGTGCACGTGTAAACTACATTTAGGATGACCAGACATCAAATGTGAAAAATCAGGATGGGGGTGGGAGGTAATAGGAGCCTATATAAGAAACAGACCCAAAAATCGGGACATCTGGTCACCCTAACTACATTCACGAGTTGCCCCATTCAATTCCAAGTGTTAGCGAATCAGAGCTACCGGCTGGGAACTTTTGGGGAAAAGCAGTGAGAACTTACCACGCTTTGAGAAGAAGCAGGCTCATGAGATCTTAGTGGAAGGAAATGTTTCTTCCCTGCCCACAGCCGCTTCATGTGTTTCCTGAATAAAGGTGTCAAAATTAGTTTTAAAAAGTTTCACACAAATAAATTGGAGATTTTATTCACTCAATAACTTTGTTTGACTGTTTGATCACAGAGGAGCTATATCGGATGATTTGATTGAATGTCAAAGGGCTCAGCAATCTAGACCTAAAGGCATCATTGATTAATGCAATAAACACAGAGGCAAGGGGAGCAATAGCACACATTGTGTGTTATTGGGCATGCCACCCAAAGCACAATTTTGGTATATTACAACACAATACAATATACAACACTGAAGGATTATCCTTTGCTTCAACAGGAGATTTACCTATCTAAGACTCAGTAGTACATCTGTAAAATAGAATCTGGTCTACGTACCATACAGGCTAAGAGCACTGTAATTACAACAGGGGCCTTATATGAAAATTGAATCCAAAATTGTGATTTCAAGAGTAAAAGACAGTGGTAAAGTGTAACCTTTCACCAAGACTGTGTGTGTCAAAACTCCCGTTTAAAGTTAAACCGCTGATAGCCACTGAGTACCAAAATACAAAAAGAGAAGTATCTGTCTGTAGACTAAGGACTCTTGCTTATTCTTAGAATAAATAACTTTGTTTTATGTGTATGGCTGAATGAAGATGAGTGATTGATTTTCTGTTATTTCAGTTGCAACATTTTGCTAGCTCTGTACTTTTTCCAATTTATTTTGGGTTCTTGAGTTGGACCTTGTATGGGATGGTTGAGATAATCTCTGTGGACTGACCTATAACCAGGAAGAGTTGATCTTATCTCCTAAAATGTCTCAAAATATTTTCAGGTCTGCTGACTGACTGATGTTCTAAGCCAATGCTTACTGGCAAGGAAAGTCTCTTTATTTGCATGAAGGTGACCTAATCCAGCCCCACTGGGTGATGTTTATGACTTTAGAGGAGGAATGCCCCATTCTGCTTTGCCAAGAAACTCCAGAGTAGAATAAGGGTTCCAAGGGGGAGGAATCAGTCAGGGCACCATCCTCAAAAAATGGAAGGAAAAGAAGAAGCTATTGCTTCTGGCTAATGGCCTCTGGTGTGGTGATGCCACCAGGCTTGACAAAGGGCTTGTGCTGCCTCCCCTTTCTCACACAGTCACTGAGGTGCCAGAGTCCAGCAACACACAACATCCAAGATTTGCCATCTCCAGGCAAGCAAGCCCTGCGGTTCTCAAACTGTGGGCCGGGACACCAAAGTGGGTCGCAAACCTGTTTTAATGGGGTCACAAGGGCTGGTGTTAGACTTGCTGGGGTACGGGCCAAAACCGAAGCCCGAGCACAACCACCCAAGGCCAAGGCCAAAGCCCAAGCCCCACCACCTGGGGCCAAAGCCAAAGCTGGAGGGCTTCAGCCCTGGGCAGCAGGGCTCGGGTGGGCTCACACTTTGGTACCCCCTCCTGGGGTCGTGTAGTAATTTTTGTTTTCTTAAGGGGGTCACGGTGCAATCACGTTTGAGAACCCCAGCTCTAGTCACTCAGCAAGTCTGTTGAGTTAGCCAGCAGGTCCAAGAAAACCACAACCACCAGCTAATCTTTCCAACCACATACTCATTTCCTGAAACTGAATGAAACCTCAAGAGTCACAGCAAAGATCATGCATAAGTATCAACTTGATAAGGATTTTTCCCCCCAATTTTTATTAGTAGAGGGACACCTCCACCTTGGCATTCTCCTTTTAACTCTAGCAGCTGACCGTGTGCATGTGGCTAGAACACTCAGAATGGAGTTGAGTATGGTTTCTCAAACAGCCTGCAATAAGGTTCAATAGGCTCAGGGCCAAATTGCTCATCGTTCAATAGGCTCATGGCACACTCATATTTTATGGGTTGAGTGGTGTGCGTTTAAATCCCGAGGAACTTAGTTTCACACAACTTTTTGTTGCTAGTTAAATTTAACAAGCTGTTTGTCTGGAATATCAGTAACTTTCAATTAGCATTGAAATAAATAATGCCCTATTTTTCTAAGGCTTATAGCTAGACAAGGTCTGCTGCCTTCCCACGTGATTCGATAAAGTTTGCAAGGAATTGTGCAGTTTGGATTAATTAACCTGATAATTAGAGTAAGCTGATGATTTGATATTAACCCACTTTATTCTAATTTGATTAGGTTGTGTTTTATTTTGAGTTATTTAGCTTAGTTAATAAATTATATAAAATTGGAGGATTGTGTGGACCGATGTGTCTTCAGCACCCATCAGGGCCTAGAACTGTGTGAAGCCTTGGGTAGATAATAGAGACGCCTCCCACTGAGTGCCGATGGAATGGACAATAGATTTCTAGGGCAAACAGAGGTCCGGAGCCCCCTGGGGGGCCATGAGCAGGTTTCAGGGTATCCGCCAAAATAAACCAGAGAGCAGGGCCGGTGTTAGACTCACTGGGGCCCAGGGCAGAACATAAGAACGGCCATATTGGGTCAGATCAAAGATCCATCTAGCCCAGTATCCTGTCTTCTCACAGTGGCCGATGCCAGGTGCCCCAGAAAGCTGAAGCCCGAGCCCTACTGCCCAGGGCTGAAGTCAGAGCCCAAGCAACTTAGCTTCGTGGGCCCCCTGTGGTGGTGGGGCCCCAGGCAATTACCCTCCTTCCTACTCCCTAATGCCAGCCCTGGCTTTTAATCTACTGGATATGCAGAAAAACAGCTGTTGTGGCACAGGTGGGGTGTGGAGTTTTTATAGCATGGAGGAGGGCCTCAGAAAGAAAAAGGTTGAGAATCCCTGAGGAGGGGACAATCCTGGGAGCTGTCAAGTGCCTGTGCTGAGTTGACTAGTGTCTGCAACTCCCAATAAACTCCATGGTACTTGAGGTCTCTCAGCACCTCTGAGAATTGAGCACTATCTGCTGCATGTCCATACCTGTAGCAGGCTAAGATGTGAAATATGTAGCTTACACACGTCAGGGAGGCAGCAAAGGTGGTGAAAATCCAAACACCTGAAGAAAAAGAGAAGCAACCATCTGTTCAGAATGTTTTCCCCGCAGCTCCCATGACATGATTGCAAAACTATTTTAACTCAGCACAAAGTTCACAGCTATTTTGTACACATAGAACCATACAGTTAGAAGGGACCACAAGGGTCATCTAGTCTCACCCCCTGCCAAGATGCAGGATTTGTTGTGTCTAAACCATCCAAGACAGATGGCTATCCAGCCTCCTTTGGAAAACCCCCAGTGCCTTTGCTTAGACACATTTCTATTTGGAACACTTTTTGCCTAGTCACTCAGAAATGAACATAAGAACATAAGAACGGCCGTACCGGGTCAGACCAAAGGTCCATCTAGCCCAGTATCTGTCTACCGACAGTGGCCAATGCCAGGTGCCCCGGAGGGAGTGAATCTAACAGGCAATGATCAAGTGATCTCTCTCCTGCCATCCATCTCCATCCTCTGACGAACAGAGGCTAGGGACACCATTCTTACCCATTCTGGCTAATAGCCATTTATGGACTTAGCCACCATGAATTTATCCAGTCCCCTTTTAAACATTGTTATAGTCCTAGCCTTCACAACCTCCTCAGGTAAGGAGTTCCACAAGTTGACTGTGCGCTGCGTGAAGAAGAACTTCCTTTTATTTGTTTTAAACCTGCTGCCTATTAATTTCATTTGGTGACCCCTAGTTCTTGTATTATGGGAATAAGTAAATAACTTTTCCTTATCCACTTTCTCAACATCACTCATGATTTTATATACCTCTATCATGTCCCCCCTTAGTCTTCTCTTTTCCAAGCTGAAGAGTCCTAGCCTCTTTAATCTTTCCTTGTATGGGACTCTCTCTAAACCCCTAATCATTTTAGTTGCCCTTTTCTGAACCTTTTCTAGTGCTAGAATATCTTTTTTGAGGTGAGGAGACCACATCTGTACACAGTATTCGAGATGTGGGCATACCATGGATTTATATAAGGGCAATAATATATTCTCAGTCTTATTCTCTATCCCCTTTGATTATTTGTTAATCATTTAATTATAGAGTTGAGCCCAAACCAAAGCCCTGGATCAGAATTATATACTCAAATCCAAATTTATACTGAGCAGAACAAAGATCCTGGATTCTCACATGTCAAAACTTGGAAGTGCAAGTTTTCCTACATTACTCTCCTAACATGCAGCTCAGTCTCCATGTCCATTCAGTCCTCGGTTTCTCTGCTGAGACAGCGAACTGATAAAGGTAACAATTGCAATTTATGTTAGCTGTGAGGAAGCTTTCTGCAATATGGAAAATTGTCCTCTAGAAACTAGACTGTGATCTCCAATTCATCTTACAAATAACCATGGACAGCTTTCAGGCTCTTGGGCCCGAGTCAGATTTATATTTAGAGGGAACCCCTTTTGTTGTGTCCTCCTAACCATTTGCCCTCTCTTGGAGTCTTTACATCAAAGTTGAATGTCTTTCTAAAAACGGACTCTAGTTTAGCCACACATGCACCTATTGGGCTTAATGTACGAATCACCGGGTGAAATCTCTGGCCTGTGCTATGCAGGAGGTCAAACTCAAGGTCTGAATTGTCCCTTTTGACCTTTAAAGCTATGAAATTCAAACCGATTATTTTAGATTCCTTTACTTAATAAAAATAAAGCTTTCCTCGGACACCAGCCATAACTCAATGAAGCCATCCCACCCAAACCTCTTTCCGGGGCCAGCTGAGCAAAGATGTTTAAAAGAATACACGCAACCATTTTTCTCCTGTTCTTTGGTCTGCCGTCTCTCTACTGTCAAACTCCAAGTTACTCAGTGTTCAACAACCAACACACTAGGCAGCAGGTAACATGACAATTCATGCTTCATCATATTGTTTTGCTTCAGTATTAGGGACTAAGTATCTAGCTAGAGCTGGTCAAAACTTTTCCAGTTGAAAGTTTTTCTATCAGAAAATGATGTTTTGTTGAATCAAAACTTTGGTGGGAATGAGCCAATTATCATGAAATTTGGATTTGGGGGGAAAACTAGAAAATAAAGCATTTTGATGGTGTTGAAATCGACTGTTTCAATTCTTCATTTTGAAATGATTTTTCATTTTGAATTTTTGATTTTTTAAAAAATTTTCCTTAAATTTAAAATGTCAGTTTTGAAATGCCATTTTCCATCTCAATGGACCCCAAATGATTTTTGTTTGAATTTCATTTTATGGGAAATGTTTTTTTGTTTTCATTCCCATTTGGAACTAATGTGTCAAAATCCTGGAAGGAATCCGATTGACTAGGGTGGGCTTTGGGTCAGCCTTAAGGACTATGAGTTCATTCTGCTTTTTAAAAAATGTATCGCACTCATTCCACCTTTTAAAAAATAACATGTCTGTACCTTGAATGACATTAATAAACTCTTTCAGCTGCAGGACAGTTGATACAAGTACTTCTGAGCCATTGCTAGAATCAACAAGCTCTTCAAATTTCTGATCTAATATCTTCAGCTCTTTGGAGACTTCCTTGTAAATGAAAAACTCAATAACGATAAACTGCGGAAAAATAGATAGAAAACAGCAGTTTAGCAATCTTGTCATTGGCCACTTCTACAGAATAACACTACATGCCATATAATCACACAGGGCCACATTCATTCCTGGGTGTGACTCTATGGGAATCCGACCTGTTGCATTTGATTTTGAACACACATTGCCTTTCATATATGGGGATTCATCTTAACCTTTAAATGACAGCAAGTGTATGTAGACAAATTTTGTCCCTCAAAGAATGTTGTTGGAGTTAATCTCCACTGATTTCGGACCACACACTGAAGAAGACTAGGATGCCTAGAATTAAGCAAACTCGTAAGTATCACAGGGAACAACATAATAGAAATACACTCACACATGAAGAAGGAGGAGTACTTGTGGCACCTTAGAGACTAACACATTTATTTGAGCATAAGCTTTCATGGGCTAAAACCCATGAAAGCTTATGCTCAAATAAATGTGTTAGTCTCTAAGGTACCACAAGTACTCCTCGTTCTTTTTGCTGATACAGACTAACACAGCTACCACTCTGAAACCACTCACACATGAGAATCGTGTATTTCATGTGACACACACATACTTGGCAGCCTTTTCTCTCCTGCTTGCATCTCAGGCAACCTATCTTGAAGAAGATAAACTCCCATCAAACACCCATTGGCCTAGTTGGAAGGTACCCTGGTCAGGGAGCCAGTAGACTATGGATTCTGGTCTTAATGTAGCCAGTGGCTCTGTTAGATACGTAGACAGTCCTTGTTTTAGCTTAATGGCAGAGTGTAGCAGGGTGGACCTTGCTTCTGCGGGAAGGGGTTTAAAAGTGGCCTGGCAGGGCTTGAGAGCTGTGGCTCTAAAGGCTGGGCTGATTGGGGAAAGTGGTGGCAGGTGAGGCCACACCCCAATCAGGCCACAGCTGGCCCCTATAAAAGGCCAGGGAAGCCAGAAGGAGACAGTCTCTCTCTACATTCAGAGGGAGAAGGGCCTGGCTGCAGGGAACTGAAATAAGGTACCTAGGGTGAAGCAGGGCTGGGGAAAGGCTGAGGAGCTGGGGAAGCTCCAGCCTAGAAAGCCCCAGGCTGCGGCCTAGCATAGGGCAACTGGTACTGGGGGTTACAGAGGGCAGCCCAGGGGTAGGCCAAGGCAGCAGGTCCAAACCCCTTTGCCTGTGATGAGTAGGCTGATACTGCAGTCTGCCCCAGGGTGTGGGGCTAGACAATGACTGGCAGTAGCCAAATACTGAGGCAAGGTGGGGATAGAGGGAGGGGGTTCCCTGAGAAGGGGAGACCCCCGAGAGAAAGGGGTTACTGCCAGGGGGCAGCACCCCCATGTAAAAGGGCACCGGGTCCAGGGAGGGACACGGGGGGCCTGGAGACAGGTGGATCACCAGCCTGCAGAGGGCGCTCCGAACACTGGACTGAGCTAATTCCCGGAGTCACCAGTAGGAGGCACCGCAGGGGTGAGTCCAACCCGTCTACACAGAGATTTATGGGAGAGCTGTTTTTTAAACAAGCTGGATTGAAATCCTTACAAAGCACACAAGGGCTGTGTGACATTGCGCTCCATTTGCAGTGATTCTTTTCAGGAAACAAGTGTGCAGTTTACTTACAATGTACAGGCAGATTAAGGCTAGCGCAGATGTGCCAATCATTCTGCCTGGGAACTGAAAGCATGGGTCCCATTCATACACCTTGCGCTGGAACCAAGATTTCTGAGCCTGCCTGTTAATGGATGAAGATGGATAAACAGACCTGAAATGTTTGGTGATGACACAGGGACACTAGAGGCATTTCAAGGCCCCAAACCCATTCCAGCATCGTTCCCTCCCTCTCCATAAAAACAATCCAGCACACCTTCCTACCCCAAACTTCCCTCCCACTTGGCATGTCTGCAGAGGCCCCACCTGGCCTAAACAGGTGTCAGTCTTTCTCCTTCACACCCATTCTCAGCAGCCTACCTGCTCTCCAGCACAAAGCCACTTGGGGCTCACATCAGGAACCTCCACACTCCCACGGCCTCTGAGTCTGAGGTGAAGGAGATGGGAGACAGAGTGCTCTAGTGCACTGCTTATGGATGCTGTTCAGAGGAGAGATGGGGCAGGCCCGTCATGGATGATCAGGGATCCTCCAAATGGCCAGAGAACATGCCTTGTCCCTGGCTCACCCCAGGTGAGCAGGCAGGGCCCCAGTGTGCATGTCAGTCAATAAGTATCAGCAGATTTAGAAGCTCATCAGAAGCAAATCTGAACTCTCTGTGGCTTGGTGTTCCGGATCTGAAATGAAGATGCCATGCTCACCGCTCTGGGGACTTCCTGACCAGACGTTTGACATGCTGAGCCTGATGCACCTCCAGGAAATGATTTTCCTGCTGTTTTAAAGGAACAGGGATTGTCAGCATATCAAAGAATGTTCTTCATTCCACTAGGGAAAAGACAGCAGATTCAAACATATAGATCCAGTGCTGCCTTGTGGGTGCTGTATTAGGCCGGTCTAACACGTGGAACTCATTGCCAGGAGATGTTGCAAAGCCTAAAACTATAACAGGGTTCAGAGAAGAACTAGATAAATTCATGGAGAATAGGTCCATCAATGGCTATTAGCCAGGATGGGAAGGGATGCAACCCCATGCTCTGGGCGCCCCATAACCTCTGCTGGGAATGGGCAACAGGGGATAGATCACTTGATGATTACCTGTTCTGTTTATTCCCTCTGAAGACAGGATCCTGGGCTAGATGGACCTTTGGTCTGACCCAGTATGGCTGCTCCTATGTTCTTATGATCTTAGTTATGAAGATACCTTACTGTGATGGGGGTACATCAGGCCTTTGCAGCCTCCTACTGGTGGCCCCACTGCTCTGCTGCACCCCACCCCAAGAAACAGTTCTCTGAGAGGAAAAGAGCAGCCATTTGGGGAACCAGGGAGATCTGGCTCTGCAGCAGCCAGAATGGCTGGGGACCAACAACCGTCAACCAAGGAGCTGCCTACTGTCAGCAAGTCAGTTCCTTGCTGGAGCCAGAGGAATGAGGAGGGATGCTCTCTAGGCTGCAGCAAAAGGACCTGAGCCAGGCCACACAGGGCTCACTGCTGCCCACCAGCTATGGCAGGAGTTCAGAAGGACCCTGCCAATTCAATTCCAGATGGGCCAGAAACTAGTTTGTTTGTAACTGGCCCTGATGGGCAAGGAACTGCTTCTATTTTGAGTTTGTTACCCCCCGGAAGGGGTTTTGGACTGTGTGAGGCTGGAGGGCTGAGCCACAGAAGACCTGTAGAGGTAGGCTGACACCTGCCGGGGTGCTGGGAGCCGAAGAGAATGGCAGCACCAGACTCAGCTGGCAATGGGGTGTTCAAGAGGTGCGTGCAACCCACTCTGCTTACACTGGCAGCCATAGGGAGAGGGGTGTGGCTAACAGGGGGCTCACCCCTTAATAGCTGGTGGGAGGGCCTTGGGTCAGACAACCTGATTACTGAAGAGGCATACCTAGGTTAGATCAGGGGATTCCTTACAAAGAGCAGCAGGAAGATGAGGCTGGTGAGGCTGACATGACAACAAAGCTGGGGCTAGGGCTGGTTGTTTGGATGAAGCAGACTGGGATAGCAGAAGAACAAGGGCTGACTATAAACTTTTGTGTTATGGACTTTATTTTGGGGACTCTGAATCATTTTTGTTATTAAGGACCTTGAGGATTATTTGAACCTTTCCTGTTATTAATCCAGGACTGGGTGAAGGTGTTAGCCACAAGGGAGACTGGGTGGAGTTCTGAGGGGGCTAAGGGGGCAGAACATACGGACTTTCTAAAGCCCAGGCCTGCAGAGCTGCCAGGCAGTTGGCATCTCCAGGCTGCCACCCAGCAGCAGCTGTAACCAGCTTGCGCTCCATTTCCCATGACTTGCTGTGGACACAGACCACGTTCCTCCTCAAGGGTTTGATAGACAACAGCCTCATGGCTCCTGATTGACTCCCTGCCCTATGTAAACCCAAGGGCCATTCCAGGCAGCATCCAAGCAAGTGTGGCTCTTGTGTAATTGCTATGACTGTTCCTGCATTCCTGGCTTTGAACATGACTTGTTCTAGACTTTGCCTCCTGACTCTCCTGGGATGCTCATCCCATGTAACTCCGGGTATATCTACACTGCAGTCATGGAACGCAGTATACTAGCCTACCCAGCACACTGGGTAATTACTTGAGTGGCTAGCCAGCACTGAAGTCCATCATGGTGTCTTGCAGGCGGAGGTGCATGCCATGTTTTAAGTCAGGTGGGTGGTGATTTTTAGAAATGTGCCAAGATCTCTGGTGTGAAATCAATTCTTGTTACTGGCTAAGGGTAAAATTCACCCTGGTGCAGAAGTGCACCAGCACAAAGTCTATGCACTGGTTAAATCCTACTTAATCCCAGGGGTCAGCGAATGAGTTTTCCCAGGAAATGGGGAGAGAGAGCTTAATAAACTGGAAGCAGTTACCCAGGAATACTCACATCTGACACATCCATCTTTAAGTGAACCCTCAGTCCTTTCACAAACATCAGGGCAAAGCGGCCCAGTAGAAAAACCAGACAGAACAGGGAAGGCCAATAAAATATGATCTTCTCATAGTCTCCCATCACCTGGGTGGGGAAAGCCGAATGTACAAATGTCATAGAACTCCTGATGGTGGGATAAGTCCAAAGAGTATGGAGGGGAGAGCGACGTACAGGCACAGACGCTCTAGAGCAATGTGCAGCTGGACATCAGGGTGCCTCCTTAAAGAGGAACATGTGCCCCTGTGGAGTGACTGCTATCTCCTCCTGCCTCGTGGTCTGTGTGAGTGTGGAGTCGCATTCCACAAGCTGTGGCTCATCACCATCTTTGGTATACAAAACCACCACCGCCAAACCAGAGCGAGATGTCAGCAGGCCTGTCTGTCTCCTTGCTTCTCTCTCTCTTTCTCTCTCACATTCGTACCGCACTCATCACCATGGGATATGAGTGCTCAGCACAGCAACGATGTGCAGGTTGTCCTCCAGTCAGAGCTCTGATTGTTCCTCTACATCCCATGATGGTGCTTACTGCTAGGTGGAGACAAGAGCACTAAAGGCCAGTTTTGGGTGCTAGGTGCTTTTGAAAATGTCACTCTCTGCCTTTTCTGGCATCTAAATACCTGTAAAAAATGTGGCCATAAGACCCAGATCCAGCAGCGCACTTAAGCACATATCCATTCCCATTGATCTGAATGGGCTTACATATGTGCTTAAGTGCCTTGCTGGATCAGGACCTAAGTCGCTGCTGCTCCCTCTGTGCCCATAGGGTTTGCTGTGACAGGACAAGGGAAGAGGGATAATGGGGAGCAAGGGTCACTTGTCTAAAATATGGGGCACAATTTTCGACAATGCAGGTAACTAGTCATCGGCACAGATTCCCAAGGGACATAGTGGAATCTCCATCACTTGATGTCTTTAAATCAAGGCTGCCAGTCTCTTTCTACAGCATCTGCTTGAGTTCAACCATATGTTCTGAGTTTGATGCAGGAATTCCCAAGTAAAAGTCCCTGAGCTGGGCTATTCAAGAGGTCAGACTAGCTGATCATAACTGCCCCTTCTAGCCTTAAAAGCTACGAAACCATGACATACAAGGTCAAGGGTTAGCTGGCAGCACAGCACGCGTTGTCCTGGTGGAGAAGCCCTTCCTGTTTGTTTTAGTGTAAATATATTTATTTGTAAATCTCGGTCTACTTGCAGTCAGCCCAGTACCATGTCTCCGGTCAGAGATGAGACTAAGGATGCTGTTGTGATGGGAATTCTCTACTGAGTGTACTGGACACAGTCAGACTTTGCAGTTCCACAGCTCCCAGGTATCTAACCCAACTAGCGAGGCCTTGCCTCACCATTGAGGGCCTCCCCAGCTCCTAGGCTGGACTAGTCAGGAACAGGGCACTGGACTAGCCCATGACAGGGCACTGGCCCTCAGAAGGAAATCCTTGTATGTCATGCTGGAACTGGACTCTCAGCTGTTAGTGCCATGGTTTCTGTGTCTTGCAGATTCACTGTACTCTCAGCCCCAGAAGGCAGGGCAGCCTGTCCCCTGTGCCAGGCACTCAGGGAAGTAAGGCTCCATCACAAACACCAACAGTTTGATGCTGCACAACTACTTATTTCTTAACCTAAATAGTGGGCAGAATTTGGGCAAAGCAAATGCATATCTCTATAAAGTTGTGATGCTTTCTGTCAGGCTCTGCGCTCAGTTCAAAACACTAGGGCTGTCTCTCAGCCATTTTCCAGATCTGCCAGGCTGTCTCACCACCTTACCAAATCACAGCAGGCAGACCAGATGGGAAGTGTGCTCAGGCCTGAGTTTAAGCCCTCCAAGCCAGGTTCTCAGCTTGAGACTCCTAGTGCCAGGCACATACAATGTGCCCACCTTGACCCCAATCCTGCAAATGGATCCATGCTAGCAAACCCTTTACAATGATGGAAGAGCCCCACTGAAGTAAATGAGGCTCTATGTTGATCAGGCCCAAGAGTGGGAGCCCTAATTTCTTCGGGAAATCAAAGTCCTGGCATGCACACCATGTAGTTTTGGATGTGGGGGCATAATCTGACCTCTGACAGTCCAAGAGCCTGTGTAGATATCTGATTTGCACATGCAGTCACGGGACTAGGTGTGCAAATTAGGTGGTCAATTACATGCACATTTTTGTGCATGGCTCTAGGGTTCTTCCTCTTCCTCCATCTGGAAGCTTTTGGCATAAGGGCTTTCTCAGTTGGGGACCCCATCTGTGGCATTTACTCCTCTCAGTGGCCCCTCAGAACCCCAGGGGAGGCATCTTCTGGGAAGGATGTTGAACAATCCTTAGCAGTGGATTGAACTTTTGGTTAGATTATTTGGCTTTCTAGTTAAATCTCTGTTGCTAAAGTGCCCCAGGTGGCATCATAAACATTGGTAACATATAAAATAAAGTCATCATCAGACAGAAATAGAAACTTACTTGTCCATGTGGGCACTGCACAATGTTTGTGATCGTGATTACGAACCTGGAAAACACACTGGTGTTACTCTCCTCCCGTGCTGCTCTCCAGTACTGCCATCATACCCCATGCTGCTCTCCAGTACCCTGTCCCCCTATCCTAGGGTGACCAGACAGCAAATATGAAAAATCGGGACGGGGGTGGGGGGTAATAGGAGCCTATATGAGAAAAAGACCCAAAAATCGGGACTGTCCCTATAAAATCGGGACATCTGGTCACCCTATCCTATCCCAAGCTGCCCTCCAGTGTCCCCGGCACACTGCTCTCTGGTATAAAGATACACAGAACACGTACTCTAAACAGTGCTGTGGGTGGAGAAAAGTGGTGAGTGACCCAAACAGGGTTCAGTTCTGCAAGGTTCTTAGCACTGTGGCCCTGGTCCAGCAAAGCACTTAAGCACAAGGAGTCCCACTGAAGTCAGTGTTCAGTGCTTTGCAGGATTAAGCCCAGCCAGCCAGGGGCTGGATCTCAGGGTAACATGACTTACCAAGTGAACGTGTAGAAGAATCCCAGTACAGACCCTGTGATCTGGAATTCCGTCGAGAGGCAGGCGAAGAAAGGGAAATATGAGAGGCCCACTTCAGTGGCTCCTATGAGAAGCACAATGGCTGGAGAGAAAGCAAAGGATGCCAGGCTGTTATTGTCAGTTCTGAAATCCTTGTCCAACCGTGAACTACCATCGGTCAATATCTGCTCAGCCCCAGTCTCCTCTCACTGGTTAGTGTCACAGCGGGGAAAGTGGATGCATTCCAGGGGGGTCTGTGGAGTTACACCGGTGTTCTAATGAGGCCCCTGTGACCAGAATCAAGCCCCTGGTCTCCTCTTGCGACTGAACGAGCTGCAGCTCTGCACACGCACAGGGCACCTTCTCACTGTCAAGGACTCCTTGAAGCTAAGTGACCTTCCGACAGAGCAGGAAGGTGACAAAAATACAGGAAATCCTGACAGAATGAGAAATCCTTCAGTATCTTCTAGTTTCCTTCAAAGAACAAACTAATTCAAAACCTACTCAGCTACCCCCCTACCTGACGTTAGCAAGTACGGCGCCTTTGGCAATCCCTGGGGTACATCTACTGGTGACCAATGGAAGCAGTTACACAAGCGGCTAGACAATACCTAGTAAAGGAGGAGTGTGGGCCTGAGTCTCCAAGGCCTTGTGCCTCCTGTCACCATGCACAGTGAGTGCCAGCTGGTTACAGGACAGTGAATGGTACTTTACACCCACTTTGAACTCGCTTGGCACCAGCTTCAATGACGACACAGGGTGCCTGGCAGCAGAGAATCAGGCCATGAGTGTGCAAAATGAGTATAGCTTTGATATAAGTCCATTAATGCTGACCCATTTGTACCTCTTAAGTAACTAACCCACCACATAAGTCACCACGGAAATTGGTCTTTTGTTTCCCTGGCTATGACAGTCCCTAGGAGTGTCGCCTATCTATGCTGGGACACACGTACCAGAGTAATGACACCTCTGCAAACCCCAGTGCAGATGCAATATGCCGGTGCAATATGGGGCTTGCAGTGTAAGGCTTGCTAGCCTGTGCTGATGCCAGCCTGCATTTACAATGGTGCAGTACACTGACACTGGGATTTACACTGGTGTAGCTACAGTTGTGCACGTGTCCTCAGGTCCTGAGACAGAGGATCAGACTGTGATCTCAGTTACACCAGTTTAAATCCAGAGTAACGCCACTATCTTAATTGGAGTTACTCAGTTTGCAAACAGCAGAGGCCACTGGAGTTGGGGACAAGAATGATGATCTTTGGCCAAGTGACCACAGCTATATTAAATCTCTAATATGAGATGTGTCCCAAAGGCAGCCTGTCTTTGCCATCGTGATAGGGTAGGGATGGGGGTGGAGGGAAAAGGCCACAGCCATCCCAAGCTACCAGATCTTCTTGATATTCAGATCCAGAGCACCCTAATGCTTCCCGGACCTAGGCCCTTACCTCATTCCCAGGCTTGAGCAAGGCCACATGCCCAGCAGCATTATTGCATGAGGAAGCCACCAGGCCTCACAGAAGTGCCCATGCAAAGATAACCCCTTCCCCGGGTTTAAGGTTGCTCCAAATGCCAGACTGGAGAGCTAGAGAAGGAAAAGATGGACGAATACCCCCCTCTCTAGCGTGGTTTGTGTGATCTGCACCATACCTTGGGCCCACTTGGGCACTCGTAGTGGCAGGTAACCTTCCGAAAACAGGAACATAACTTTATTGGCTGTAGCTCCAAATGCAATACCAAATGACCATCGGTTGCTGAATGTCCCAACAAAATCCAAGGGTCTGTGAACAAAGAGCAATTCCTGCTGCTGAATCCAAGGTTCCCACTCTGCTCTGCTCCTCAGACTTGATTTAACTGCAAACGCCACCAGTCACTCTTCTGATCCCCTTTCCCTTTGCTTGTCTTTCTAAAGGGTGTGCTCTGGTTCAGCCAGAAGTGGTGAACCTGATACAGGAATCACTGGCTGACGTTCCATGGCCTGGGTCATACAGGAGGTCAGAATAGCTGATCCTAATAGTTCCTTCTGGTCTATGAATCTATGACTCTGTTTCCCTTCATGAAGTGAAAAAGCCTTGGCTGGGATGGTTTAGTTGGTGTTGGTCCTGCTTGGAGCAGTGGGTTGGTCTAGATGACCTCCTGAGGTCTCTTCCAACCCCAATATTCTATGATTCTAAGTGGTGGTGTGACAGCTTTGTCTCTGTCAAGGTCTGTGCTAGCCTTTGGAAGTTCTGTGGCTCCTTCATCAACTTCTTTAATAAAGCCCCAGCCATCTCCCTGATCTATGATGTCCTCTTCCTGAAAAATCTTCCTTTTGGCTCTGAAAATTTGAACATGTTAGCTGGATGTGGAGTGACGCCCTATTGGGCTGACCCTGATATCACCACTGACCTTGGAGACAGCAGGACTCTGTCAAATGTGCCGTGATTAACATCAGCGTCCCTTACTGCTGGAGATGGGTAGGCCCTTGCGGTCAGTATGGGATGTGCATGGCAAAAACTACCTGGGAATCCTGACCCCTAGACAAACCTTGGCTGCCGGTGGGTGCTGAGTTGGTGCCTATGGCTGTGCATATGGGGCAGTGAGAAGAAAAGCACTCGCTACACTACATCCTGGGGCCCTGACGCTCTTCTCTGCCATGCTCTGGACACCTGTGCATACTTTGAACCCCAAAACACTTAACAGGTTGCCTTTTGTTCATTTCTTCTGTGTATCAGCATCAGGCCCACGGTGTCCTGCTGCTTTGGGCAGCAGTAACCAGCTCTTGGCAGGCAGCTGCACCTTTCTATGGGATAATTCAAACATTTCAGTGAGTCCTTTGGCATCCTTGAGCCAAATGGGAAAACACGGGAGTTGGCTGGGCCTAGCGGAAGCTCACTTCATAGTAACAAATGGCCAGGCCCTCTAGTAAGGAGGTTCCCATGTGTGTAGTAGTTCAGTGCTTCACACCTTCCCCTTCACAGAGTGTTCACAGCCAGATGCACTGCTGGCTGGCTGCCCCAAGTTTTCTCTTTAACTGGGTGCTGCTGTATATTCCAGATACAGCCATCAGCCCCTTCATGGAGTAGATTTCTGCAGACTGTATCCCTGTCCACACATTCTGAATGAAGGGGACTATGGAGATCAGTTAGCTAATAAGACACCAACGGGATGGAAGCAGGTTGTGGGTAACATGTGCTTATCAAAACACCCAGTGCAGCTGTGGGTTAGCAAATCCTGTCCTGCAGAGAGGTTTGTGAGGACCCCTGGGGAGGCTGTGTCTAGCACTGTGGGGCTGCTCAGAGACAGGAGAGGACACCAGGAGTCCCTCCCTCATCTTCCACAGGGGCGGTGAGCTTTCTGCAGCACTAGAAGGGATTTCAGCCTTTCCAGAAATGACCCAGTGACTAGTGGAGACAGCCAGGCATGTGGGAGTGCATTCCACTCTCTCCACTGGCCAGGGGCATTGGGCCTGAGTCTCCTCTCGGGTACCCTGCGTAAATCAGGAGTGACTGCACTGAAATGGATGGATTGGCCCTGGGGTAAATCAGGTGTCAGTGAAAGGGGGATCAAGCCCATAATGTAGTTGATATTTCAGTGGCAGATGAATATATACAGAGCATCTGAATGACCGATTGAAGCAGCCTTCTTGTTTCTGGTGAAACCCGGCAGCGAGAGCTGGACACGGTAAGGGGCTGCAGAGCCATTTCCTCTCCAAACTCAGCTTCCTGAATTAAAAGTTCATCATCATCTCACTCTCCTCCCACCTCTCCAGAGCCCAGCAGCCTGCTATAAGAGTTAAGGAGAGCATAGACCAGCCATGCCTTTGGAAACGGGCGGGACCAGCAGCAACGAGTTATGCTCAGACTCACATGACAATTCCAAAGCGGCCATTGAGCAGGTGCAATTTTCCATCTATCTGACTTCTGCTCATTCTTCTTTCAAGGAAGGACAGCACCAAAATGATGGCAAACTACAAGAAAAGGAGAATAACTATGAGATGGGAGTGTATGAGCCATTGACTCTAGGAAAGAACACAGCCTACTAGGACCATAGAGATGGGGAAGATGCACTAAATCATAGACTCCGTGACACTGGCAATGCAGAACAGAGCCCCTTCCTGAGGCCACACACTCTCGGGTGTTACGCTGATACTATCACACATTGCTAGGCCTCCAGGTTTCCTTGGTTTCCTTTTCCCACTTTGGAGCATGCCTTTCCTGCACCAGTATGTGATCTTTTCTCCCACTTGGATTGTTGACAATCTGACTTTGACTTCTCTCCCCAGCCTCTCCCTCGTGGGGTGATTCTTCTACCCAACTACATGCTCCTTAAGAGAATCCCATCCAGCTCTCGGTGTAAGGAAGAGGCCCATAGCACAGGGGACCAAATCCAAAGGTGAGTGTAAGTGGCTGTGATTAAGTCCTCTTAGTGTGTAAGTTATTGACAGACAGTCACACTCTTCCTCAGCCTGGACATCTCATTCTGGGTACACCACCACAAAAACCTGATGCTCAGACTCAGTCAGACTCAACTCACAATTGGGCCCAAGGTGTGGTGTGAGTATGAAAAGCAGAGATCCTTTGGGTTCCACAAAGATCCAGAATGACTGCAAACATGACTGAATCAGTTCCCCTAGGCAATAAGCCTAATAAGCTAACTCTATGAAAGGAAACAGGTTAAGTAAATCCCCCCAGAGCCCACACACAAGTTGTGTGTACACATAAGATCTTAGAGTATATTTAAAATCAATATGAGGGAACACTGAAATTTGGCACATGTATGTTTGTAGATATCAGCATGGGTGGTAGGTTTGTAGAAATTCTGGTGGTGCTCAAAACCTACCCCCCAAACTCTGCTCTCCAAACTCCACCCCCCACCTGCCTAAGGAGGGAGTTTGGGTGGGGGGAGGAGGTCTGGGGTGCAGGCCCTGGGCTGAGGATTAGGGTGCAGGAGGGGTGAAGGGTGCAGGCTCTGGGATGGAGTTTGAGTTGGGGAGGGGATCTGGGGTGCAGGCTCTGGGATGGAGTTTGGGTGCTGGGTCACAGGCTCCAGGCTGGGGCAAGGTGTGGGGGTGCAGGAGGGGGTGAGGGGTGCAGGCTCTGGGTGGAAGTTTGGGTATAGGCTCTGGTCTGGGGGTGGAAGCATAGGAGAGAGTGAGGGGTTCAGGCTCTGGGAGAGAGTTTGGGGATGGGAGGAGGTGCAGGCTCTGGGAGTGAGTTTGGGGGTAGGCGGGTGTGTGGGGGGAGGGGGTGCATGCTCTGGGAGGGAGTTTGGGGATAGGAGGCGGTACAGGGGTGAGGGCTGTGGGGCTGGGGATGAGGGGTGTGGGAGGGAGCTCAGGGCTAGGGCGCACTAGGACCCTGCGGCAGCAGTTGATGTGGGGAGCTGGCAGAGCAGAGTCAGCATGGAGCTGCAGGCTCCAGGGCCCAGGGGCAGCAAGTGGGGGCTGGGGGACACTGCGGGAGGCATGTGGGGCTGGTAGGCGGGGCCGGGAGAGAGACCCGGCCCCAAACATTGGTGGAGCCAGGCCCCCAGTCCCTGAAATTGCTGGAGCCCAGACACCACGAGTGTATATCACTCACTACCCCTGGATATTAGGATGGCTTGTTTCCCATATAAAATTGTTGTAAGCATTTTTCAGTTTCCTGCCAACATTTTGCAGTGTTTCAGTGCCTGATGCTATTGTGGCTTGTTTCTGAATTGAGAGCTGTCATTGCAGCAAGGAATCGATCCATTATTGCACATAATCAAGATACATTTGACAGTACTTCTGCTGAGCATGGCAGCTCTAGGCCGCTGGTGACTTGGTTTACTTACCGATGGAATAAGAGAGTAATGCAGAACCAGCTCCATGTCTACCGAGCTCTCACAAGTGGCATTTGTCTGCCAGTCCCTGGAGACATGTGAGCAGATAATAAACACATTAGTTTAGCATACACAAACCCCTCTCCTGGAGTATGCTCTCTGAATAGCAGATCTTTGATTGTGAGTGTGTAGAAAATAACTCAAGAAAGTCCAAGTGGTTCCGATACTAACACGACTACGAAATAGTCAGCTGGAAGATAATTCTGGATTCTGACATGCCAGATGCTTCAGAGAGAATGAACGGAACAGGGCAATTATCAAGTGATCCATCCCCTATCATCCAGTCCCAGTTTCTGGCAGTCAGAGGCTTAGGGACACCCAGAGCATGGGGTTACATCCCTAATCATCTCGGCTAATAGCCATTGATGGACCTATCCTCCATGAACTTATCTCATTCTTTTTTGAACCCCATTGTATTTTTGGCCTTCACAACATCCCCTGGCAATGAGTTCCACAGGTTGACTCCTTTTGTTTGTTTTAAAGCTGCTGGCTATTAATTTCATTGGGTGATCCCTGGTTCTTGTGGCTTGTGACGGGGTAAATAACACTGCCCTATTCACTTTCTCCACACCAGTCACAATTTTATAGATGTCTATCTGTAGTGGGGCAACTGCCCCACACCTGGAGAACAGGGGTTAAAACAGCCAAGGTAGGCTGATTGGAGTAGCAGCTACAGCTGTGGCCAGCTCAATTAGGGCCCAGCTGGCCCTGATAAGGGGGCTGTGGGCCAGAAGCTGGAGGACTCTCTCTCCAGCCTTGGAGGGAGAAGGACCGGGCTGCCCAGGAGCTCAGGGTACAGGGAACATAGCAGGGCTGGGGAAAGGCAAGAGGAGCTGGGGAGCTCAGGCCTGGCAACTCCCCAGGCTGTGAGCCTGGTTAAAGGCCAAGACAGGTACTGGGGTTGCAGAGGCAGCAGCCCAGAGATAGGCAGAGGCAGCTGGTCCGAACCCCTTGCTAATGATGAGTGGCCATGACAGAGTGCAGTTTGCCCCAGAGAAAGGGGGCTAGATGATGACTGGCAGTAGCCACTGAGGCAAGGTGGGTGAAAGGGGAGACCCAGAGTGTGGGGGTACTGCTGGGGCAGAGCCCAGATGAAAAGGCACCGGGGTCTGGGAGGGACACAGGGGCCAGCAGCAGGCGAGACATCAGCCAGCAAAGGGTGCTCCGGAGCTGGAAAAGAGCTAATTCCCAGGACGACCAGCAGGAGGCGCCACACTGGTGAGTCGTCGCATCCCTACACTATCATATCCCCCTTTAGTCTTCTCTTTTCCAAGCTGAAAAGTTCCAATCTTTTTAATCTCTCCTCATATGGAAGCTGTTCCATGCCTCCTAATAATTTTTGTTGCTCTTCTCTGTACTTTTTCCAAGTCTAATATATCTTTTTGGTGATGGCAGGACCAGCGCTGCACACAGTATTCAAGGTGTGGGTGTACCGTGGATTTATATAGTGGCATTATGATATTTACTGTCTTATTACCTATCCCTTTCCTAATAGTTCCTAATATTCTGTTTGCTTTTGTGACTGCCACTGTACATTGAGCGGATGTTTTCAGAGAACTATCCACAGTGACTTCAAGATCTTTCTTGAATGGTAACAGCTAATTTAGATCCCATTATTTTGTATGTATAGTTACTTGAGATTATGTTTTTCAATATGCATAACTCTGCATTTATCAACATTGAATTTCATCTGCCATTTTGTTGCCCAGTCACCCAGTTTTGTGAAATCCTTTTGTCATTCTTCACAGACTGCTTTGGACTTAATTATCTTGACTAATTTTGTATGGTCTGCAAACTGCTACCTCACTCTTTACCCCTTTTTCCAGATCATTATGACTATATTGAACAGCACTGGTCCCAGTACAGATACCTGTGGACTCTATTTACTTCTCTCCACGGTGAAAACTGACCATTTATTCCTACCCTTTGTTTCCTATCTTTTAACCAGTTATTGATTCATGAGAGGACCTTCCCTCTTATCCCATGACAGCTTACTTTGCTTATGACACTTTAGTGAGGGACCTTGTCAAAGGCTTTCTGAAAATCTAAGTACACTATATTCCCTGGATCACCCTTGTCCACATGCTTGTTGACCCCCTCAGAGAATTCTAATAGATTGGTGAGGCATGATTTCCCTTTACAAAAGCCATCTTGATTCTTCCCCAACAAATAGTGTTCATCTATGTGTCTGATAATTCTGTTCTTCACTATAATTTCAACCAGTTTGCTCGGTACCAAAGTTAGGCTTACCGGCCTGTAATTGCCAAGATCGCCTGTGGAGCCCTTTTAAACTCATATTAGCATCAGCCCCTGGGGAATCTGCAGCTAAGTTAACACAGTCTGACCCAACTCTGCATTTTCTAGAGTGCCAGCTCTCTTTCTACTGCATAGCTCTCACATATCTCTTTGGTGCCAAAGGAGTGGGCCTGGAGGAGTGAGCACTACATGCGACCCAACACATGCAGTTGCACACAACCGCTGGAGTTCAAATGTGTGCTAGACAGTGATTGAGCAGACACAATGCCAAAAATAGACACCAAGAAATGTTTGCAATTCATGGTCCCTGCAAATATGAGGCAGATGTTGGCTCTAATGCATCTCAGGACAAAACTGTTTTCATCAACATACGACAGAGTGACTGTCTTCTGTATTATTGCAGCAAGGCCTGGCACACACACAGCTGCTGGAACATGGAAGATTCACGCTGACATCAAGGGAGCTTAGCTGATTTATTCAGCTGAGGAGTGGGCCTAATGGGCCACATTTTCTTTCAATTGCACTGGTGTGGCTTCTTTTGAAGACAATGGTTTTCACTACAGTATAACTGAAAACAGAATTTGTACCAGTATTTTACATCTGCACAGCACTTTCCATGCTGATAGGTCCCAAAGCACCTCACAAGCTACATATACAGTGTGCACCACCAATGAAATGCAGCCATCTCTGAGAGGTTGAGAGCAGCAGCTAACTGATGTGAAGCAGGCTGCACTGTGTGGGGACAGAATGGGGTCTGATTCTGATCTCACTTACTCCAGACAAGCATCAGAAATCCTGGAGATACAAGAGTGTAAACCAGGGTGAGCTCAGAATCAGACCTCAGGATGATGACATTTTGGGCAAGGACCCTGGGAACAGCCTCTGCACTTACAAAAGGTGCCATGCTGAGAGGTTTAGTGTCCAAACAGCACAGGACCTTCATTATTAAGTTGTCATCTGAAACCTCCCCAGAGCTCGCTGTATGGCATGCATTTTATCTGCCTTGGGAGGATTAAGGGATAAATCAACCTTGCTGGGATCTGTTCCTGGAGTTTAGATCACTAAGGCCCCTTTCCTATAGAAATCTTCAGGCAGTGTGCTCATTTGCATGGCAGTACCCAGAATTCTCCTCAGGTTTACAGCTTTCACAGGTAAACTGGCATCTGAACTGTGGAAACAAACTGACCTGCTAAGCTGTGCTCATGGAGGGCTGGGATCTTTAGTCCTGTTATATTGACTTTCCAAGTGAGAACTGGGGACACCCTTTCCTCCAGAGCCTCCAGAAATGTGGCGAGTTTGAATCCCGGTGAGGGGGGATTTCTGGTTCTGTGTTGGACAGGTGGGTTACAAACTTAGCATTGTCTTCAGAAAATACTGCACTTATACCATACACAGGAGTCCACTGTAGAGTATCATATCTCATTGATTAAACAACAGATGGAAAACTTCCCCCTCTAGTTAAACATTGGCACAGTGCAATCAAGAGAAAGGCAAAGGTCCTGCTTGGGGAATCCTGCTCTTAATCCAACTCTGCTCAATGGGACCTGGCACTTTGTGTTTGAGCATGACTGGCCTTTACATCAACACTTCCTTCTAGTTTGCATATAAAGCCATACAGACGAAGAGTCACAGGTAGTAGAAAGAGTAATACTGACCTTCTAAATCCCTAAGCCGGGGGACCTAGTACATCATTCTACTTTTAGGGAGATAGGGCACTGAGACTATTTTGGAAAAAGAGTATAGGTTGGCAAATGAAGAGAATGTCCTTTGATTTCTTCCATCATGTTCTGTTGATCAGGACTGTTATTGAGACAGTAATGTATAGTATGTACTGGATGCTCCTTTAACTTATAGATGCTAAGGCCAGAAAGGGCTGTTATGTCCATCTATTCTGAGTTCCCATATAACACAGGCCAGACAATTATACTCTGTGGTTCCTGCAAGAAGTCCATGACTTATGGTTCAGCTAGATAAGAACATGTTTTATGAAAATGGGATGGGTGTTCGAGAATTTCATGTATCAGAGGGGTAGCCGTGTTAGTCTGGATCTGTAAAAGCAGCAAAGAGTCCTGTGGCACCTTATAGACTAACAGATGTATTGGAGAATGCGCTTTCGTGGGTGAATACCCACTTCGTCAGATTCAAGAATTTCATGTACGGTCTGTTCTAGGACAGTAACAATTACTTTGCTGTAGAGTCATTTTTCACTGTTTTTATAGCAGTGTGGGATAATTTTCGTGCATGATTATTTGCCAGTTTACCATCTGATGTACTGATTTTGTACAAATTTACCAATTATTGGAAAATCAAGGCAAATACAAACTACCAATAACTGTAGCACATTTACTGAAAAAATACACCGAAGAAAGACTGGATCTCTACAGATTGTGATGGTATCGATTAGACCAGGGCTCTCAAGTGGAGCACTGGTAGAAATGATTAACAGGCCCCCCTGCCTATGTCCATGTGGGAGGGATTTGGCCGAGAGTGCACTTTGCTGCAGAACCCAGACACAGTGCACTGCTTCCTGCTGTAACAGAGCCAATCCCAGTGAGTGTTTTACCTCCTTTGTTGACACTGGCACTGATTCTCTTGTGGCACAGGACACACCAGGAGTGACTTATGGAAGCCAGTGCAGTTAGATTGTGTAAAAGCAGTGTGAACTCAGAATTGGAGCCACTGCTGTGTATCTCATTTTGCTCCTTGCTGTAGTTGTGGTTTTTCTTTTTGTTCCTCAATAATGGAGGCCTCAGGATTGCAGTATCCAGTGACTCAGATTGAAAAAGAGACTAGATTCTGCAGACCACACACCTCTCGTTTGAATGATGTGTTGAAAGTACCGTATAAAATCTGCCCTTGTGGACCCAGGAGCTGGGCACTTTAATCCCCTCAAAGCCAAGCCCATCCTCCCAGCTTTCCTGCTTACACTTACCACGCCTTTGCAGAGAGCATCTTGGCTGTGCAGCAGAGAGCTCCACGAGGAGCTAATGCACGGAGCTGCTGCTGGGTGCAGACGTGAGCAATAACTCAGATCTCAGAGCTGGCACTTGGTGGGCACTCTTCCTGGCTGCTCAACTGCAATCCTCTCAGCCTGCAACTAGGCGCCTTGCTTCAGAACTCCTCCTCACCTCCACTCAGCAGGAAAGCAGACATCCTGTCAGACACTGACTCCAGGGTAACTCTAAAGGAGAGGAAGTGACCTCTTCCTGATTTACTGGCCAGTAAGTTTGTTGCTTTCTCCCAGCTGTCACGGAAGCAGAGACCGATTGGTTAGTTCTTGCCAGGCTTCTCACTGGGAAATGAATCAAGTTTTAACTATGCTGTCTGCGCCCATCCTTATAAAAATGCCTGTGCATGTTACATGAATTCAGGACCTTCAAAAGTGAGATCTGAAATCGCTATAAGCCAGGAAACCCAGTGTCCAGCTGTTGAGCACCGTGTAGGTGTATGCATTTGGATATGGTTTCTCAAGCTCAGGAATAGGCTTCCAAGGGAGGTTGTGGAAAGACCATGATTGGAGGTTTTAAAAAACACATTGGACAAACATGTCAGGGGTGGCCTAGGCTTATTGGATCCTACCACAGTGCAGAGGGCTGGACTTGATTACTCGTCAAGGTCCCTTCCAACCTGACATTTCTATGATTCTGTGACTGCATCTTCTTTGCAAAATCTGACACTGTCACTTACCCAGTTCTTTTTAATGGTCAATAAACACCACAAGCACTTTCAGTCTCTTAATCCTCTGAAGAAAGGGGGATGAGTAGATTCTGTGCCTGGCCTGTTAATTTTTCATCACAGTTTTGCAAGCATGCATTGAACAATCACATAACACTAGGCAATGTAACATACTAAGTAGCATATATTTACCTTCCACTGCCACTAGCAGTGGAGGTGTTTTTCAGCATGGCCACCCGGACGTGAACATAGGACACCAGAACTAGGAAGAGAGGGACCACCAATATGAAAACACCCGCCACGAGCATCAGGGTTTTGTGCCTGGAGGTGTCCTCACATGACAGCTTACCCAGCGACGGGGTTTCACAGAAGAAATGGTTGATGACGGAGATATTGGGTAGTGTCATTCAGTCGCACAGTCCAAGCAGCAGCTGGCCAAAAGTGCTCACTCACGTAGCTGGGAGCAGCTTACATGCCAAAGGCTGTGCGTGAACAGCCCAGGAGTGGGGGTTCTCCCAGCAGAGCAGGGTAAGGCTGGCTCCCAGAGTCGAGGATTGGATATCACTTGTCAAATGTCAGCTCTATGTAAACTGAAAAACGTAATCATTTGTTCAGTCTTAAGGTCTTAAACCACAAAGGAGTTGGA
Source organism: Mauremys reevesii (assembly GCF_016161935.1). Taxonomy (NCBI): domain Eukaryota; kingdom Metazoa; phylum Chordata; order Testudines; family Geoemydidae; genus Mauremys; species Mauremys reevesii. The sequence continues at coordinate 122,253,477 of NC_052628.1, forward strand.
TTAACTGTCTTTGGGGGATGTTTTAACTCCTAAGGGCAGATGTTGTCGTTAAATATAACAAGGTGGGGAAGCATGGCTGGCTTACTTCCAAAGGAGGAAATCTTGATAGACCAGCCCTTCCAAAAGAGAATACTCAACAATATTAGTCCTGTTTCATCAGCTTTTATAGCAACAGATCCTAACAAGCTACCAGTGACGGGATGTGCCTACTCAGTGACACTATCTATTTCCTAGTCTCATCAGACTTGGCACGGTAGGGAGGTAAGCCTGAGGTTTTAATATTGTTCAACAGACCTCCCTGATTTCCCTGTCTTATGGAGCACTAGTCTGCCATTGCCACAGAAGTGTCTTCCAAAATAAATACTACAGCATTCAGACAAAGACTAGGCTCATATAATATGTGAAAAACCTGAGTAAGTGGTCTCCTTTTTTATGCCTCTTGGAGCAACTACATCTACATCTCCTTCCTCACCACTGACCCATAATTCAACCTTTAATCTCATCATCAGGGTTCTACACAAAATGATGCTTGTTGAGTTTCTCTTCTAGCGCCACATACGTGACCACTCATGAGCTTCTGCCAGTACAGAAATACACCTGCCGCTTCCTGGGTTGAACCAGCAAGGGTCTTGACCATCTGTTTGGTGGGTGGTAAGCTACTACTTTCTTCCAAGGCCTATTGCCACCATGCCAGTTGACCTACATTGCTCTCTACCCATACTACCCTGTCAGACATGAAAATCTTTCCCTCTGAGCCAGAATCCGGAGGTGATATTACTCTGCTGTAGATTGCCATGGACTCGCAGGGGCGAAAGAAAATGCAGGCCTGTTATTTACCAGGCTGCACGCACAGACTATATATATAGGGGGATGCAAGAGAGAGTGTGGTCACAATGCAAACTGCACACACACACACACACACACACACACCACACTAAAAAATTTAAAATTTAAAAAAAGTTTTTTTGGGGGGTAAGGGAGGAGTATTAGATTATCTAATAGAGTTAATGAAACTTAAAACACACAATGAACACAATGAAAAAAAAATAATAATATACATATTTTAAGATGCAGCATTTAGTAATAACTACTACTACAAACAAATAACCACGACCAACGACGAACGAGAAGCTCTGTTGTTTGCTGAGCTTGAAGCTGAGAGGAGGAGAGGTGATCAGGCATCAGGGGGTATACACAGGTATACAGGATATACACATATACACAGGATTTTTTTTCTTTCTTGCCTCCCTGCCTGCATGCAGGCCAGCAGTACCAGTATGAAGGCATACATATCATAGATCATAGGGGGGGGAAAACCCAAAACCTGATTGTGTCCATTTCTGATTGGCACAAGCAGCAGGGGTGGGGTGAGGGCAGGGGTGGTGTTGCCCCCCAAAAGGTGAGGAAATGGTGAAATGAATAGAATGAGGAAAGAACAACACTGATGCGAAAAAAAGAAGCAAGAGGCCAGGCAATAGGCAATGCACAGGATTACAGCAGGAACATCTCAACATCTGCTAGTATGACTGACTTATTATTCCTGCAACGGTCACCAACCTTAGTCTCTTTTGAGCATAAACTAAAGACACCCAAAGGTATAAAACATAGCCTTAGGTCTCAAATACTACTGATTCTAATTGGAAGTGCCTTTGTTTCCTTTAGACACAAGTGGTATCCTAGACTTCACCTTCTACTCCCAGTTTCTCTCAGCTCAGTTAGCACAGGCAGTTCTGTTGCTGCTGCTTGGAGACTCTGGGTGAAATCCGTTAGCACCAACATAATTTAGCAAATACGAAGTTGGGATACCACTTGCTATGGCAGTACAGTTCCCCTGAAAAGTAACCAGCCATGAGGAACAAGGAAAGAATGGGATTTTTACCACCTGGTGCAGCTGTGATATATAAAGTGCCAAAAAAGCTACTCCTTGGGGAATTCTGTGCCACTGTGTGCATCCATAATTAATGTGCCATGCATATTTTTTTTCCTGCAGAAAGTAACTTTTGCCAGAAAGTTGCAGCAGTTCTGCCTTTTGCCCACCAGAGGGTACTGTGGCACTAGAACAGAGCAGCAGTTCCCAGCCAGCCCCAGCTTCCATGGGGATGAGAAAGAGCCTGCCTTCTTCACAGCACCTGCCAGGTCAGGAGACAGGGGATATGGAGAGACAGACAGCATGGGGCACAAAGGGTTACTGGGGGTCACAGACAGGCATAAGGGCTAGTGGATGAGGACTGACTGGGGCAGGAGCTGAATGGGAGTGGAGATGCAGGGTCACTAAGACTGCATTACAATGCTTACTACCTCCTTTTTGTGTCTCAAAGTACCAGCTAATGTGGTGTCTCCCACTGGGCTCTGGGCTGACACTTGAAGGACAGACGGAAAGCGCTGTCTGTGGGACACTTTCCCTGCGTTGCCGGAGAGTGGAAGACTGTGCCAGTGCAAGCTCCAGGATCGTCAGAACTTGACTGAATAAACTGATTTCTTCAGAAAGCAAGCCTCTCTCAGGTGTAAAAACGTACAGGGGTCTGATGCATCACAGCATTGCTAGTGAGCAATCGCACTGATCCCCTACTGTCACCAGTATGAATACGACTCATCTCAGCAGGGATTAAAAGTTGTTCCCACTTCATGGAAGTTTGGTAGCCTCTATTGAGAAATTTGCAGTTCCAGTTTCCATGTCCCATATTCATGACTATAGTTTGCAGTAAATTGTAAGCTGTTGGGAGTAAGAACTGTCCTTCACAATGTTTTATACAGGGCCAAGCACAGTGAGGCCCTGATCTCAGTTGGGCCCTTTAGGGAGATCTCCAGTAGGGCCAGAATTGCCTTGCTGGCTATAAGTTGATGAGAGTTGGCAGCATTGTTATGAGCAGAAGTGGAAAAAAATCAGAAGAGAGCAAAAAATGATTTAATTATTTAAAAAAAAACCCAACAACAAACACCTCATCTGAACTCTTGGGATTGGCAATACTGTAAACACTTGCAACTACATCCAGAGTCAAAATCACTGCACATCTGTACTGCAAACCCTTCATCTTTCCCTCCTCTCCAACACCTCTACTTTTGTTGTCTGTTTTACATCTTGCTTTAAGGGTCCAATCCTGCCAACACTTAGGGCTTGTCTACACTTGGAAATGTAATGAAATAACTATCTTGCTAAATTTCCAAGTGTAGACTAGGACAGATACGGCAATTTCCTGCAATATCTTTGGGAGATCTTATTGTATTAAGTTAGGCCAGTGACTGTAATTCCATGTGGGAGGGTGACCACAGCTCCTCCGGGAACTAAGAACTGGGGAGGCAGGGGGTTATTAGGCAAATTAACTCAGATTGTAACACTTCCAGGGAAGTACCACCCCCCAGAGAGGCTCACATATGCTAGTTCAGGCTGGATACTTTAGAGAACAATAGAGAAAGGACTTTTAAATAAATTGCCTGAGTTTAATGGCCTTCCTACCAAGGAGGGTCCCAATCCTTCCTAGGAGAGGTTGGAAGGACTTTAGCCTATCTGAGACCCCGTAAGTCTTGATGGGTGACTGCTGGTAAACCTTTAGCATATGTGTATGAATGTTTGTTTTTAATGTTTTTTCTGGAATGCTTTCACCTTAAGAATAAATGTGCTTGTTCAGAAAAAGCAATGTGGTAACTTATAAATGCTGGCAATTACACTGTTCATAAGCCTTTGGGGAGAAAGCAAAAAGACGCTGGCCTGTTTAGGAATCTGGCTTGCAGGGGATATCACAGTATAGGCAGGGAACTGTTCAGCCTGGAAAAACCCAGGCCAGGAAGGAAAGAGATGCAGATCTCTGCCCAAAAGACATAACAGCTGGGAGCCTAGAGTGTGTGCCCTTGAGGGACCACCGAAGAGAAATACAAGTGCAGTTGCCCTGACCTGTGACAAGCCCTTACACGAGTAATTTTACGCATGTTTCTAAGTTACTTCTGTGGCCTCTTACCATGGTATCTAAGCACCTTAGTCTTCTGGTTTGGATATCGGTGCAATACAGCTGGCTGTGTGAGGTTGGCTGATTGACCGTTAGTCTGATTTCCCAGTGTAAGGCGTCATCTTGAATTACCGGGTTGTTCTGATTTAAAGAGCTATTCGTTGTGAGAGGTACCAGAGCCCAGCCGTGGCAGGCATATTTCCAACACTGTCTAAAAGGAGAGCAGAGAGAGGGACCCAAAGGGCACGTAGGCACTTCTAAAGAAGAGAATTTAAAAGCATCAATTCAAGAGTCATTTCAAGAGTCCAGCTTCTAGAAAATAACACAAATTGGCCAGCCTCCACATCAGTATGCCTCTCTCGCAGAATGAGCTAGGAGACATTTTCAATCAGCATACTTCATTCCATCAAGTTTGGTTTGTGGACTAAAAGCATGGCAGTGACCTTAAATAACTAATTTGCAATGAGATAACTTTGCTATTTGCAGTATTCAAGGCATTGGGAAGTACAAGAAAGTACTGCAAATGCTGAGGGGCACATCTGGTTATTTTAGGTAACATAGGCAAGTTGTCACCTCTGTTGCTGTTGAATCTGACATTTTATATGTTGTTTATCTCCTGTCCAATATCCTGAAGAAGAGAGCTTTGGCTGACGTGCAGGTGTACTATTTAGCAGAAAGGCTCCCTTCACTAAGAAATCTATGTGAATTGAGTTTCTGCTAAAATGTGATTAAATAGCTGGCAAATAATTGATATTTTAAAAAATAGCATCAGATAGATTGTGCTTTTTCTGGTGTCTCTTCTGTTTTGCTTGAGCCATTGCTGTGACAGACAGAGATAGATAGAGGGGGCATAAGGGGATAGACAGATTTATACATATATAGAGGAGGCGAAAGGAGATAAATGGATAGATAGCTAGATAGAGGGGGCGAAAGGGGATAGATAGAGTTATGTTTATAAGGAAGACATGGGATCTTTTTCAGGGGAAAAGGCCATACGCCATATTTACTGAACATACAAATAATTAGTATATGCATTCAATCACACCACACACGCACACACACACAGTCCCACCAGTTGATGTTATAGTTACCAGTCCAGAGTCCAGATCAATCCGGGGTCAGCTAGGTTGATCACAGGTAGGAAGGAGCCAGGTTCCGTCGGTCGTGATACGATGCTCCGGGGAAGTCTTGGCAGGACAAAGCCAAAGTTTCATGGCAAGGCACCCTGTTTATATAATTTTCCTCCATTGGGACCAATGAGTTTTGCACAGTCATGCTGCAATCAATTGTTTGATGAGTGTTTTGTTTTCTTAAATTGTCCTTCTCATCTTTTATCAAGTCTCTCAGGGAGTTCTCCCATGCTGGTTTTGATCACAGCTATCGTGTCCCCATTGATAGGTGCCTGTCTCATGTTTAAAGTCCTCAATCTGCCCACCTCTGACATTTCAACAGGAGCATGTTGCAGCCTCCTGGCACCCTTGCATCTGTCTCCAGTTCCTCCCTAGAGCATCTGGTTCAGTGATAGCCTTCACACTTGTCTCTTAATACACACATTCCTCATTCTCACACAAAACAGAATTGATTTACACAGAACATTTTGAACAGGAACATCAAGTTGCAATGCAAAGGAAAGACAATCCTTGCATTCTTTTACTTATTTTAAAATGCTAAACCCACAAAGTGGTGACCTTAAAAAGTCTGTAATTGCTTTGAATTCAGTCCAGTAACAGATTCCAGCTGATGCATTTTTACCAAATGGCCCATTAGGCCATTCCTTTCTGCTATTCAAAAAGGGTGGCTGTCAGGATATGATCAAATATACACCAATACATTTAATACATGCTACATTATTATTTTTTTAATCCTTCATTCTAAATTATACAAAATACAACATAAAAATCCTACTACTACATATCCCCCTTTTGACCCCCTTAAGAACAATTCTTGAGTGGGTCATATTTTATACAATTGTTTCATAGCAATCACTGCGAGACAATTTGAGCTTGTGGTTGTAATTTAACAAGCATTATTTTTGTCCAACAGCACATACAACACATTCCTAGCAAGCAAACACAGGACAATATTAACACAACTGGTAATGGCTGAAACATAATAGCCAATATGCCCTTAGAGGTCAGGGACCAGTCTGCAAAAATGTCATACCAATGATAGGCTGTCAGTTCTTTTTCTGACTTTGCAATTTTTAGCAGGTCTCCATTGGCATGTAATATTTGAATGACACACTTCCCTATATCCCTCTGTGTCCATTGTAAAAATGGAGTCACCTTTTCTAGTTCGTCCCTGTGACAGAGTTGGGACTCACCACCACACGCCTCTCACTGGCATATCTGGAATTAGCTCTGTCCTCTGCAGGGCGCCATCTGCTGGTGGTGTCTCGTCAGTCATCTGCTCCCCTGTTGATGTCCAGACCCGCATTGTTCCCTGCTCGTCAGCGTCCTCTTCAGGACACTGCCCTCCAGCAGTGCCCACTGCTCTGGTCTCACCCCCTTCCGGGGGTCTGGTGTTATCAGCAGTCCTCCATCTGTACCTATTCTAGTAGCCATCTGCAGCCTCAAAGTCTAGCCCCTTTGTCACAGTAGCCAGCCACTGCCTGTATCAGGCCATGCTCCTCCTCAGCCAGGTGTAAAACAAGGGGGAAGGAGGGGACCCAGGCCCACCCCCTACTCTGGGTCCTGACCCAGGGACCCTCTAGCAGCAGCCACCCTGCCCTCCTTCTCTCCCCTTGTCAGACTTTGTCTCTGGGCCGCTTCCCCTTTGGCCCTGTGCACCTGCTTGGCCCTTTGTAGGAAGGCCCTCAGGCTGGGATTTTCCTTGGCTGGAGCTCCCCAGCTCCTTCTACCCTTTCCCAGCACTGCTCTGTCCAAGGTGCTGGTCTCCTGCTCCAGAGACAGACATTCCCCCCCATGAAGGTCTGAGAGAAGATTGCCTGCGCCTCTCCTAGGCAGCCTTTATATAGGGCCTAGCCTAGCTCTGATTGGCTGGCTCTAATCTCAGCCCTGATTGGCTCTCAGTAGGCCCTTCTCTAATTGGCTGCCAGCCTGCACAGCCGCTCTGGCCTACTCTAGCCCTCTCTCTCATGGGGGGGGGGCAGTTGCCCCACCACAGTCTCATACACATGTTCCCAATGATGTGTCCTTGCTGCATGGTTCTGTGGTGACAGGTAGGGACAAGCACACCCATTTCTGAGGGCTCCACTCCGTACGTCCTTGGGTGTCCAATAATTTCTTCTCTTTCCCAGACCACTGACCCATAACCCAGGGTAGCCAAAAGGATCCCATGGTCAATTGTGGGAGCGGGTTCACTTTCCATATTTCTGTCTCCACAGACTGTTGGTGAGCAATTTTAACAATAATTTCACCTAATAACAAATCAGGCTTAACCATGCTGGAAACACATTGCATCCATTCATATTTGTAGGTGTCAAACCAGAACCTCTTCTGTTGTTTGAAAAGATGCGTTAATACCCAAACATTCCCAGATATTACACAAAACATTTTGTGTTCAAATGATGCTAAACTAAGAATTTGCATCTCAGTACATCCTATGGCCAAGGCAGTTTTATTCCCTAATTCTATTTGTTGTTTATACAGCAGCCAGGAGGTGGTGTTTAGTCATCGCCACATATTCCATGTTGCTTTTAGATTTCCCAGACCTATTTGTACCAAACCCACAGTATTATCTGCCTGCTTGTCAATTAGACTATCTTGCAGTTATGGCAAGAAACTTAACTTATTCTTAATTACCTCCAAGTCTAGAGTTTTCATAGTTCCTGCTCCAAATCCAGCTCCTCCTAATGTGGTGTCTACTACATCTCGTTTTGCTCGGCCATTGGGGTGTTCATGTGTTTTTATCCAGGTTGTTATAATAGGAAGGGAGTAGGGTAAACATTTGGGTTCCAATTTAGACACGTTCAACTGAGTCCAATACAGACCAATTTTCATTTTTACTAATAGTTGATTTAACAAGACTTTTACTGGATCACTTTGAATCACAAACAATTTTGGTTTCTTTATCTTAATTGAGGTACCTCTTTCGAATGCATAGTCTCTGGTTCAGGTTCTGGTGAATGTGTCCGGGAATTCAATTCACTATGGGGTATTGGACAGCATCCCCAATAACTGTTAGTATTGTTCCAGTCTTAACAGGTAATCATGGGTAGCTGGAACTACCAAGGGGGGAGGGATAGCTCAGTGGTTTGAGCATTGGCCTGCTAAACCCAGGGTGGTGAGTTCAATCCTTGAGGGGGCCATTTAGGGATTTGGGGATTGGTCCTGCTTTGAGCAGGGGGTTGGACTAGATGACCTCCTGAGGTCCCTTCCAACCCTAATATTCTATGAACTCCAGGTGGTATCCCCATAGGGACCCTCTATTTTAACCCTTATTTCCTAGTGGTTTGGTATTCCTGTGGTGTTTATGAGATGAACTTTTAAGTCCCTCTTCCCCTTCCCAGGCATACACATTGGTATTGCCTAAGGGTTTTAAGATTTGGCTAGCGTTTTTATCATACCATTCCATGAGGATCACCAGATCCCGGGTAGGAATCTATGATTGGTTGGCGGGGAGTGAATTATTCCTTAAATATTGGCATATAAGGAGGATTGTATCTTCTCCCATGATCGCTCTAATTATCTGGACACTAAAAGTTCCCAGAAGCAGGTAAAGCCAGACCTTACAATGGAGTCTTATTTTCCGTGGATTAAAATTGCAGTGGTTAAGCAGTGCCTCATGCTCAGGTTCTGGGATGTCCTTTTCTGCAAAGAATTAAACATGATTATTTATATAAACAATTTAATTTGTGAAACATGTACCCATTTCAGTTTTCCATCTTTTTCAATACGGTATACCAGGCTAAGGTGGTCCACTATGGAGTAAGGGCCTATCCACTTTGATTCCAGTGAGTGACCCCCTTTTTCCCATTTTAAGATACATGACTTGGTCCCCTGTTTCCCACAGGGCTGCCTTTGTGGGTCTTTGGTTTTGAATTTTGCAGAGTAACACTCTGCAAAAGTCTATTACTTAGACCTTAGTCTATTACTGCATGGTCTCGTGCGTGCTGCTGTCCTAGGCACATGCCTTGAGATCGGCTCTGCACTCAACAGCTCCATTTCTTGCCTAGCAGGCTCCAGTGACCGCACAGTGGCCAAGGGCGGGCAGGCTGAACCACACCACAGAGGAGTGGTTGCTGCTCTCTGGGCACCATTGGTGTCTCATAGGTTTCAGCAGTGGAGCCCCATGGAGGCACCATGCAGGGGGGAGCTGGAGCCGGTTCCCACAGGTTCCCAAGAACCGGTTGCTAAAATTAGACCTCCGTGGAGAGCCGGTTGTTAAAGGGCCAGGGGTGGGCAAAGATCTGTTGCTCCCAGGAGTCCCAGCTGGGGAGGCTGAGGCTCCCCCGGCCCTTCCCCCGCATCCCCCCAGCTGCAGCATGGCCAGCCGCCGGCACCAGCTGGGCAGCTGAGCTCGGGAGTCGTCCTGCTGCCGCTTTTTGAGGCAGCAGGTGTGTGTGTGGGGGTCCTGCTGCAAGCTCCAGGGCTGGCTAGGAGGGAGGGGGCAAGTGGGTCCATTGGCCCAGGCCCTGCAGGGCCCCTGGCCCCATGAGGATGTCTCCTCCCAGCCCTACCGCCCCGCCCCCCCCCACCCCCCAACACAGCAGCAGCAAGGCCACCAGCAGGGCAGCTCACCAGTGAACCTGAGTCATCCTGCTGCATTTAGCAGACAGAAAGGGAAAGGGGGAAGGGGCTGCAAGCTCTAGGGTTGCCGGGGGCGAGTGGGGCAATTTGCCCCAGGCCCTGCAGGGGCTCCTGGCCCCACGGGTATGTCTCCCCCTGCCCTGGCCCCTCCCCCGTTCCCCCCTCTTAAATCAGAACTTTTTATAGGAAACCAGTTGTTAAGATTTTGGCAGGTCATCACTGGCACCATGTGTATCTCGACCAACATTAGAGGGGTGAAATACAGTTTGCTAAGACTTCTGTGCTAATTTATTGCTGTAGCGAAATGCCCAGACCCTATATGGCCAATCAGCAAGAACTCTAAGCAACCCTCCGCTCCTAAAGTGCAGGACAGGACCCCCAGCTGCAGGAATGACCTCTTTGCACACCCCTCCCCCCCACACTCAGTTGGTGCACTGAGCTGAGCCAGACCAGAGACTGAATATAGCCTTGAAAATGTGGCCCATCTTCATAACACCAAGCACTAGAAACTGACTTCAAGAGAACCTATTTGTTAGGGTTGAAAGTTCAGCCACTGATGGTTGCCCCACCCCTACCCCCAGGCCTCCCACCATAGCCAGCCTCACCTGGCCTTTGAGACTCCTGAGAACCACAGGGATAGGGCCAGTGAGGTTTCTTGGTAAGGAACAAGTCCGACGGATTCAGGGCTGTGCATCTGGACTGCCCCTTGTGAGCCTAGCGCTGGAAGCTTTGGGACCACCTGTATCAAGTTGGTTCCAAGAGCCCAAGCCAGTGTATTGATGGAAGAGCTCTCTCAGGAGGTCAGGTATTGGGGGGGAAACAGGTTGGAGCGCTATGACCAGTATTTAGGATCGGGACTCTGGAGTTCACAGTGCTGCTACGAGAGGCCACCTGACATTGTGACTATGGCCACAGCAGCTCAGACTGTTGATGAGTCTATGGATGAGACTTGGTCTACACCTAAGTTAGGTCAGCACGTTGCCCTGTGGTTGGCCACACTCCTGCGTGACATTGCTATGGCAACCTAACCTGCACGGTGGATGCACCTGTGTTGACAGAAGAAGGCTTCCATCGCTGAAGCGCCTGTCTGTCGGGGAAGTGGTGGCCTACACTAAAGGAAACCCCATTTCTGTTGGTGTGGGCTGTGTCTATACCACGGCGTCATACTGGCCAATACAGTGACAGAGCTCTGTTGGTACAGCCCCCCTGTACTGTACATGTACCCGTAGGGTTAGACTCCCATTAGGATTCTTTTAAGCATGTTGAGCTTGAATGATTGGAACGGGGGTGCAGGAAGGATCATAGAATATCAGGGTTGGCAGGGATCTCAGGAGCTCAGCTAGTCCAACCCCCTGCTCAAAGCAGGACCAATTCCCAACTAAATCATACAGCATCATAGAATAGCAGATAGAATCACAGAATATCAGGGTTAAACTGGAGCCACGTCTCCTGCTACGCTGAGTGGGAAATCGAGGACTTGGGCCTAACTCTTTAGAGTGTACGCAGCTAATCATCCGAGGGCCTTGGAGCGCACTGTCAATGCCTTTTGAACAGGGTTCTCTCTTCTTTGCAGAATATGGCCCCGAGAAGAACGCAGCAGGTGGGGGCGGGGCCGTCCACGGAGCAAGCCTACATCTCCAAGGTGGTTCTGCTGGGGAGCGCGGCCGTGGGAAAGTCAAGCACAGCCTTCCGCCATGTGAAAAAGGACGTCAGGGAATCCGTGCCCACTGTGGGATGTGAGTGAGTGGCAGCAATGAACTAATCCTTTGGTGCAACACAAAGGGCCTGATCTGCATCTCCCTTGTAGCAGGAGTGTCTCTGCTGAAGTCAGCGGAGCGACGCTAGCGTGACGTTTGGTTTTGCTTAAGCTCTCAGGCCCAGCAGAGCAGCAGCAGGACGTCACTCAGCAGGCAGGGTTAGGGGCTCCAGCTGGCAGCTCTGGCAGCTAACGGAACGTGACCCAACAGACCCCCAACGGTACAGCCCGTGAGCGCGGGGTTAGTTTGGTTTCTCCGCTCAGGCACAGGACTGACAACGGCGAGATCCGGAAAAGTCTGGTTAAGGCGGCACAAGCTGTGCAGGCTGATGTGCCCATTTTAAAAGCTGGGCCTTGTCTGACGCTGCTCTTCAGAGCTGGATCTTTAGGCACCAACCTAAGAAGCACGTCTGAAAAAAGTCAGGCCTCAGCATCTCCTGCTCCACCGACACCAGTGGCAAAGGGCCTTTGGAGTTCACTGGCAGGGAGGCTCAGGCCCCAGGCAGGACACATTTCTCTGCTGGGGTAGATTGGAGACAGGAAATCATGAACAGGGGACCAGCAACACAGCTGTGTTCATTGTGGAGTCAGAGTGACAGCTAGCGGTTCATTGCAGGTAGTGCAGCATTTAAATAGGTCACCTCAGCGGAGCGTTTTGGTCTACACCTGCCAGTTCTGAGTAACCCAAGAGAGTGTTCACCATTTACTATTCAATGTTATAGATTTTCCCCTCTGCGTTCTCTCCGTGCTCTCCCCCTAGTCCTGGCTCTCCCAGCTGTCCCCACAGAAATACTACCAATCGCACTGTATTATCTCTGGATGGGTGCCAGTCCCAGTCCCAGCGCTCACTGCGACATTGCACCACGTTCTTACTCTCGCTGCACAAACTGACACAGGCGCATCCTGGAATCCCAGGAACTGCGCTTCAGAGTCCGATCTAGTGGGTTTGGGTTGGAACCACCCTTGTATAATTCCTGGGTGTCAGAAAAACAGACGTAACACTCTGTTCTGCCCTGTTTGTGACAGAGGACGTATGACAACGGAGCCTCCAACGGATGACATTTAAAAGGCTATCTTCCCAGACTCCCAGCAGCTCTGCCCATGATATCGCTCCAGTCACTCTAGTCAAAGCAGCCCATCTAGACTCTCCAATGTGATCAGCAAACCTGCCTTTGACATTTTCCTGCTGTTTCAACAGACACCCACTCTCACTAGAACTAGGTGAAATTTCAGCTGAACATTTTTTCTGAAAAAGCTGCAGATCCAGGGACACGACCACATTTTAGGAGTTCATGGTAACAGTGTTCATGTAGCCAGGTTGGTCCCAGAATATTGAAGAGACAAGGTAGGTGTTTTATTGGACCAATTTCTGTTGGTCGAGAGGACTAGGGTGACCAGATGTCTCAATTTTACAGGGACAGTCCCAATATTTGGGGCTTTATCTTATCTAGGTGCCTGTTACCCTCCACCCCCATTCCGATTTTTCACACTTGCTGTCTGGTCACCCTAGAGGGGACAAGCTTTTGAGCTTTACAGAGCTCTTCGGGGTCTGGGTAGGAAGCAGAGGATTTAGCTGTAACACTCCGGTTCCTTCCTCAGACCTGAAGAAGAGCTCTGTGTAGCATGAAAGTGTGTCGCTTCCCCCAACAGAGGTTGGTCGAGATAAGATCTTATCTCACCCACCTTGTGAGTTCATGGTAGTTTCACTGAATTGTTTTTAAAAAAAAATCACAATGTTTCATTTTTTTGGTTTGAAATGACTTTCAAAAATTCCTTTAGTCTTATTTTAAAAAAATTTATTTAGAATGGTCCAAGTTAAAATAAATGTTTCATTTGACCCAGAATAAAATTTCTCTCGACGTAGAGTCAAAATCTTTGAAACATTTCATGTGGTGTTGGACTTGCAATCAATTTTGTTTTGACTTTTCAAATTGCCAACAACAAAACCAAACCACCATTATTCACCCAGTTCTGCTCTGCGCTCCCATCATCAGAAGCAAAAACATTCATCTCAGTAGGCAACATTGGTGGAAAACATGGCTTTAGTTTTTATTGGAGATGTCAACCCAAGGTCGGTTAAGTCTCTTTAGGAAGTTTTGCAAGCTTACAGACCCTGGTATGAGCTAGGGAGGCCATTGATGTTCATGGGACTGATCCCCACCTGTTAGATGTTGACTTCAATGGAGGCAAGGCCAATTTACATAAGCAAGGATCTGGCTCGGTGTCTTTACGTCAGAAATAGGCAGAAAGACCCTTTTCTTCCTGTTTTAAAGAAGGGCCCCGACCTTTGCCAGGAGAGTGGGGATGGAGGGCCCAAGGGGTCTCCCACGCTGCCACACACACCAGGCAGTCACAGTGCCTACACCAAGGAGTGTGGTGTCATTCGCCTACATTACTTGCCACTCAGAGAAAGCTTCTGTCCCTCCCAGGGCTCTCTGGAGAGCTTTGGCTCTGTACTGCCTCCTTTACCTCAAGCCCATGTATTTGTCAGACAATCTGGCCCTTAACCGATGGCTTCTGCCTGTCTACTGTGCACAGCCGCACATTTGAGCTGCTATAGCATTTTCAGACCAAGGATCTTCAAACATTTTGCAGACATTTGCTGGCTTTCGCAGCACTCCAGGGAGGTGGATTTTAATTAGACCCATTATCCATCTGGGCAAGCTGAGACGGAAAGGTTAGGGGCTAGGCTGGGACTTGGCCCACACATTTGCCTGGGGGAGTATGGGAGAGCAAAGGCCTCTGCCCCCCTTTACGCCTCTGGGCCAGGTGTGCAGGAGCAAACGTGCACCTCTCACTTCCCTAAAGCAGGGAGAGAGGGGAGCAGGCATGGCCTTGGTGTCACCCCCGCCCACTGGCCAGCAGAGCCCTGCCAGTTTGGGGGTGGGGCAGGTTTGCTGGCATGGGCTAAGAGCAAGAACAAGCAGTTGTAGCTCAGAAGCATCTGAGCACCTCCCCGGGGCTACTCCTGGGACAGCGCTGCTTCTGTATAATCAGGGCTGTGCTTAGGGGCCCACGCGAGTCTTAAGTGACTTGCCCAAGGTCATGCAAATCAGTGTCGGGGAGACAGCAGTATTTCTGTTACAGCAGCACCCAACAGGGGCCAGGCACTGTACAGCTGGATTAGAACTCAAGACTCCTAATTCCCACCCTGCCATCACATTTCCTCCAGCTAGACAGCTGCAAAACCAAAGCTTGCTAATGCCACTAATATTGATGGATTGAGCAAGAACCATTGTTCTCATTCCTCTTCCCCTCCCCATCTCCCAGCTACACCCTGCTGATGTGCATTGGTGCACTACCGGGCTGTGATTGGGTAAGACCAGTTCACCAGCCTGTTTGTTACATTGCTTTTGGGGGGGGGTGTTTTAATTCTCTCTCTCTCATCCTCCCTCCCCCTGCAGCCCTTTCCAACCCAATCTCGACACCCATCTTTCACACAGATCACCGAGATGAAGGTTAACATTAATTAAGGTGCATGCTATGGCTTTCTCAAGGAGCTGTCCCATCTCTGCGCTTCCAGGTTCTTTCTTTACCCAGCTGGTATGTTTAGAGACTGCCACGATCAAGCTTGTGATCTGGGACACTGCAGGACAGGAGAAGTACCATGGTGTTTGCCATCTTTATTACAGAGGGGCGAATGCTGCCCTTCTTGTATTTGACATAGCCAGAAAGGTAAGAGCAGCGATGGCTTGTTCTCCTGCCTCTCTCCTCCAGAAGGGTTTGCCTTTATCTTTCTAAAATATCCCAACTGAATCTTGATCATGCAGCCACGCCGCTGGTAGGCTGCAATAGTTCTAGTGTAGGGTCGCTTCCCAATACGTCTCCAGACATTTCAACCAAGACTGCTTTTTCCTGCACACATCACGTAAGGGCTACACATCATGGGCAGGTTTATCCTTCTCTTCTGGTAAAGGTGGGTGAAGACATGCAAGGAACTGGTACAGACATTTCACTGACAGTGGACAATAAATGCTCACGCTTTCCCCCTCAAAGCCAAGATTTCTCTGTCTACCCCTGCCTCCCAGCCCAGTCCAGCTCACCAGCCAAGTAGGTAATGAGGGAGCATCACTAAGTGCTCTTTGTTCCCCTACCCTCATGTAACCCCACACCTGGGTGTGGTGTCCTGTCCCATCTAGTGGCACCGACACCACTTAGAGCAGAGGATGGCAACCTATGGCAAGGGTGCCGAAGGTGGCACGCAAGCTCATTTTCAGTGGCACTCACACTGCCCGGGTCCTGGCCACCGGTCCGGGGGGCCCTGCATTTTAATTTAATTTTAAATGAAGCTTCTTAAACATTTTAAAAACTTTATTTACTTTACAGACAACAATAGTTTAGGTTATATATTATAGACTTATAGAAAGAGATCTTCTAAAAACATAAAAAAATGAATGGCACACACAAACGTTAACTTAGAATAAATGAAGACTCGGCACAGCACTTCTGAAAGGTTGCCAAGCCCTGACTTAGAGAGAGATAAAATGAGTTACACTAATGTCTGTTTCTGATGGACTGTTCCAGGGGGACATGTCGCATGTCGCATGATCTCCCACTACGTTATGAAGGTTTTTTCCCTTTTACTAGTAATATGCAACACACAGGAACCGCAACACCGAGGGCCATATGTCTGTATTACTGCCATGGTAGTTACAGAAGGAGGAGACCATAGGCTGCTGACGAGTAACATCTCACAGTAACAGAGCTTTATTGAAGAGGTAGACCAAGCTTCTAAGAATCCTTGCCCCATCACAAGAGAGCCCAATCACCTCAGCCCATCACCTGTAGGCTGGGTCTACGACCCACTGGGGATCCATGGTGGTTGGGTCATGTCTGATGGAGGAGAAGTCATCCTTGGCTTTGGGGAAGCAAGTATATTTAGAGCTGGTTCCATGCTGAGTAGTGCTCCTAGCATCACTATCTGTCAAGTGCATTACCCATTTGTTTCTACCATTTTTACCCCTCACCTGCCAATCTCCTTTGGGCCATGTGACAGCTGCTGAGTATCTGTTGGTTTAATGTCGGTGTGTGTGTGTGTCTCTCTCTCACCTTTCCAGGCAACTTTTGCGAGAGCAAAGCTATGGTTGAGGGAATTAGACACCTGTGTAAGGACTTGTCCCAACCTGACCCCAAACACGTGGAGTTGTTCAAATGCAGCAAAAGTTTTTGAAAAGGCCTCTGGGTTAAGGCTGTCATTGCTAGTTACTGTGTGCTCGGGCCTGTGTAGCAGCGCCCTCTGCTGGTGAACGTGCAACATTGCGGGTCACTGCAAGGCTAGAGGCTGCAGCGTGAGATGGCTGAGCTTTCTGTCCTTTCATTATCTAGGCTTTGATCTTGTCCTTCCAGAATCCCCCTCTTGCTCCTCCCTCACCCAGCCACTCTGCTCTGGCTCAGTCCAGGAGCTGGACTTCAAAACGGTCCTTTAGAGAGACTTCAGACACTCTAAAACAATTCCTTACATCTTTTCACCCCCTTCCTCCCGCCCACCCCGAAGGCCGTTCTCCCCAGCAAGGCCTACAAAGGGCCAACAGACGGAGTTTCCTGGCCCAGCCGCGTTGCAGATTCCATGAGCCAGGAAAAGTCTAGAGGAACTTTCCAGACAGCAGAACTCAAAAACTTGCAGTTTTTAATCAGCCTGTCCAGCAAATCTCTTCCTACAACGTGTGTCACGGCAGCACCCGGTGGCACCCGACGCGATCAGGCCGCTCTGTGCTAAGCGCCAGGCACACCCCTGGCAGTAACAGCCCTTCCTGAAGGAGTTTGCAATATAAACACACCAGACACAGGGGCGGTGACTTTCTCGAGGTGACAGGCAGGGTTAGAACCCAGCTCTCCTGACTCCCCAGCCCACCTGAATTAGCTTGGGCAATGGAGTTGCCTGGTGCTCTGGTGGTGGGGCAGCCTATACACACACCGGGCTGTCGGCAGTCTCAGGATGACAGGGCCCCACGTGCTCATAGCACAAAGCCCATGTTCTAACTGCCGCGAGGACGCACAGGTCGCATGTCAGCAAGTGAGTCACTGCAGAGCCAGAGAACTAAGCACATGGGCCAGATCCTCAGCGGCTGTGAATCAGCAGAGCCCCACTGATTTCAAAGGATCTGCTCCAAGCCAAGAATGTGGCCCTTGGTTCCCGTCACCCCAGCAGGGCCCTGTTTGCGCTGCGTGGCTCAGGGTGCCTGCTGTTGGTTTCAGCGGTGGTTGTGAAAGGGGCTGGACGGCAGTCCCTGGAGAATCGAGTCCTGTGCTTCTCCATAGGCCTGGCACAACGGGAACCAGACAGGGGAAGAGGGTTGCACCCCATTCCCAGTGCCCTGAGTCACCCAGTCCTCTGTATGGCTACCCCCTTCCCTCCTGCATTACTGTGCAAAAGACATTGTCATTTTAAAATAAGCGAAGGCCACGCCACCTGCTCACCACCGGCAATGACAAGGCAGGTGCAACCACTGGCAAGTGTATGTTACAGGTTGGGGCCTGAGCCTGAGCCACAGAGGATATGAGCGATCACAGCCTAGAGCTTGGGAGCTTTAACTCCAGCTGGACCAGTCCATGGTTTTAGCTCGGGAAGTCCCTCCTTCTCCATCCCAAGCAGGTGGCTGTGACACATGCTCAGGAGAATTAGTCCTCAGCCTCACGTTCTAAAGACTTCCTGGCCTTTGCCTTCTAGACCCTGATATCGACCCTTCCTGGTACACGGGGTGTGGAATCAGACCCGTGGGATGGTTTGGCCGAAGGAGAGCTGTCGTGGAGAGCTCCCGGAAGTCGGGCTATGGACACAGGCAAGCTTGCTTCCCTCTAGAACAAAGCAGTGAATCCCTTCAAGATGAATGAAATGGCCAAGACAAAGAATGAATTTGAATGATGATAAGAAAAGACCCTTCTCCTCTCTCCCTTCCACATCCCAGCCTCTCTTCTAGGCACATGAAAATGTTTGGTTTCATTTCAATGTAAAGTATCTTTGTGGCTATAAATGATAGAAACCAAAGAGCAGTTGCTAACTCCAGTATTTTTGCTGACAATTTCCTCTTGTCTGTTTTTTCTTTTCTCTCCCTGTTCCCCATTTGTCCCCATCTCTGGCTTTTGCTCTTAAATCTAACATGATTTGTGCCAGAAAATTGCTGGGGAAAGAAATACAAATTCCCATGTTAATTATCTTCCTAGAACATGGGCTCTTTTATACAAACCAAAAAATAATTAAAAATTGAGAAACCGAGCCCGGCACGTGTCTGCTGTGACTTGAAACGTATCAGACTTGTCTCAACTCTCCTGGGCCGTAGGATCTTTAGAACCGAGTGGCGTCACTTTCCCCTGAGATTGTCTCTCTCTTCCTGAACAATTTCTCTTCCACACAATAAAGTCTTTTGACGTGATCACCGGGCAGAGGAGCCAGCGTTTTAGTCTGGATTCTGAATCCATCTGAAAGCAGGTGGAATATAACTGGCCCTACTCCCCTGACCAATGTGTCATGCCAGCAGGAGTAATACGCTGGCGAATCAAGATGACCATTTCAGCAGGCCCCACACAGCTGGCTTTGCAGCAGTCCAGATGGCAGCCATCTTGCCATTGTGCATCTGTGCAGTTCCACCCACCTCCTAGGACAACAAACACTTATTGCTCTGCTGAGGCCTGAGCTGGCGTCTCTAATTCCCAGCTCTGTTAGTCACTCACTGCAGGCCACCCCTGCCGCTCTGCATGAGATTTGCCTATTAGTCAGGTCAGACCAGATGATCTAATGGTCCCTTCTGGCTTAAAAGTCTAGAAGATGCTGAATTAGGGTGACCAGACAGCAAGTGTGAACAATCGGGACGGGGATGGGGGTAATAGGAGCCTATATAAGAAAAAGCCCCAAATATCGGGACTGTCCCTATAAAATCGGGACATCTGGTCACCCTCTGCTGAATCCACGTAGGCCTGACTTCCCCCTTCCACCAAACTGCCATGTCCAATGTCCCTGCTCTCCTTTTAAACACTGCATGCCTGCTGCCCCGCACTGAGCTGGCTGGGCTGAGCTCCCCGCTGCTATCCTGCCGTCCGCGGCCCACCGGCAGCCAGCCCGGAGTGCCAGGCTGCGCTACGGTACTTGAGAAACACTGCGGAGTAGGCCAGATCCGCTGCGGGTGAAACTCGGCCTAGCGCCATTGGCTTCAGTGGGGCTGCAAGCGCCTCTGGAAAAGGGGGATACGAGTCACGCACCACGTTTGGCAGTGGGAGCAATACGCAGCTGCTAGCACAGAATCAGAAATGAGGGTTGCCAGGTGTGCGGTTTCTGACCAGAAAGTCCAGCTGAAAAGGGAACCTGGCGTGTTCGATCAGACGAGTGACCGGACACTAACAGCCTGGTTACTGCGGGGGGGTAGTGGCAGCCTGTTACCCAGCCCTGAAGTGGCGGCTCGCGGCAGCAGGCACCAGCTTGGGCGGCAGGCAGCCCTTTGCAGAGCCTGGCTTGTGGGGCTGTGGCAGGAGACAGCGTGCGGGACCCTGGCGAGTGGGGAAGGGGCTCTCAGCAGGCACAGAACGTTCCCAGGAGGGAAGGAACACGAGCTGCCCCCAGCCGGCCGGGCGCTTCCCCTGGCTGCGCTCTCAGGCGGCTCCGGGGCAGAGAGGGCTGGAGCGGGCGAGGAAGGGGGCTGCTGGGCAGGCAGCACAGAAGGAGGCAGGAGGCTGCTCTGTCCTCTGGGGGAGCAACTTGGGTGCTGAGAGCTGCCCACTGGCCTCTGCTTCTAATGACCATGGAGAGCCCCACCGTGCACCCTGCGGGGAAACAAAAGCCCAGGGAGAAAGCCCAGCCCTGAGCTCCTGCAGCATGAACAGCCGCTGCTGGGGAAAGCAGCAACTGCTACATAATTAGGGGCCCGGATTCTCCTTTCTCCCCCCCAGGGTAACTCAGGAGTCACTCCACTGAAGCGGGTGGGGGAAATTCTCCACCTCCAAAAGTGACACAAGCCTTGCGCACAGTGAGGCTGCTGGGCAGGAAGCAAATGGAACGACAGCCCAGGGGCTGAGAAGGCTTCTGGAGTGTGTCAGCGCTGGGGTGAATGTGTCCCACGCTCAATCAGATGGAAAAGGGTTAATGTTCTGCAAAGGGAGCCAGGCCCCAGAGGCCCTGCTCAGCCTGCCAATTAGAGGCAGCCAGCTTCCAGCTGGGCTTAGCAGGGCAGGTATTTAAGCAGGAAGAGGCAGCAGCCTAGGAGTTCCTAAGAGGAAAGCCCTGAGACAAACCCCTGGATTCTCTGTGTGACCCAGAGCCCAGCCAGTGATCTGCTCCTGCTGGAGGGTGGCCTGTCTCCTAAAGACCCTTTCAGATAAGCCTCTCCATTCCCTTTTGGTTTTGAGCTGCCTGGGATGTGGGTGATGGATTGTGCCTGACAGGTCTATGCTGGAGGCAGGGCTGATTCACTTCCCAGAGCCAGATCAGTGCATAGACAAACTATAGACCCAGGCCTAAAGCTTCAGTGCCTGGGATCCCACTTCTGACCCTCCTGGCTGCAGGGCAGTGGATGGAAAATGTGACCTGAGACTAACCAACGTGGCGATGTCTGCCTGGGGTCTGGCCCTCCCTTGAAAGGCTTTGCCCCCATGGATTATTCCAGACTCTCCCCGCCGCCGCAGGGGAAACAAGCTGTCCCAGTAACAGTGCAGTTCTGCTGTGTATCTGCACTCCAGGCTTGGTGCAGGCACAGGTGTGTTACACAGGGGTCACCCCCCCGATCCAGCCATGCTGGCAGAAGGCTGTAGTGATGACCTGGCTTGAGCCAGCGGATGGCCAGAAACAGCCACCCTGAGAGGTGTGAACTGCCCCATGCCTCTAAATGTGTCTTTACAACAAAACCCACTGCAAGGGGGGCTAATGTGCCACCCAAGCAGGAGGGGAAGAGAGAAGCATGCTTAGTCCACCATCGAAACAGATCCACCCTGGCTCCTTGAGAAAATACACCAGGGGGATGGGGGCGCCTGACATGCCTGTGTGACACATCCAGGACCAAGCCTGCACACTGCTAGGAGCTGTCCTGGCCTCAACACAGGTGATGGGAGGTTCCTCTTTCTCCATGTGGTGCTAAGTGCACTTGTCTGTAATACTTGAGTTGATGGCTGATGCTAATAGCAAGGTGGCCCCCCTTGCTGTATCTCAACACAGGCCAGTGATGGCCTCTGAATTCCCTATACCCTGACATAGGGAAGCAAGCTGGGAAGTTTTCCGTACTGTCTGTCTAGAGGAGAAGCTCGTATACAATTGACACCTTTGCAAAGCAATGAAGCTCAAAACCAGCTGCAAGATGCAGCACCTCAGTGTAGGAGTGTGGCCGTTTGTCAGTAACTAATTGCGGTGAACCCACCACAGTGCAAGCAAAGTTGCTAGGTTCAGCCCCAGCTGAGTCAATGTGGCATACTTCAGCCATGGAACTCTGTAACGGTTCCCCGGGCTGAGTCTGTCTGGGGTGGGATGATGTGTATAAGCAACAGCAGGAGTTTAGCGGTGAGATCATGTGACGTGCTGTAAGCACATGTGCACAGGAGGATGACTTCACCCTCCTGAAATAGCAGAGACTGGCTGGTGGCTGCTACAGCTGCAGTGAAATGAGCCCCTGCACTTCCCAAATGTGGGGTCATTGAACCAATTCACTGAGTCTTGAGCACTGGTTATAGCAAATGCCCTGTAGACCCTCAGCTGTGACCCCTTCCAGGGGTGTTTTCTCGCTGCATGTGCAGTGCTCCTATTGACAGTACATCTCACCCTGGCTTTATCTTGCAACGTTGGCTGCAGTGTAAATACTGTAGCTCAGATGGTAAAATGGCTTCAGTTAAAGTCCGTTTTCACAAGCTCATGATCCTGTGCCTTTTCAGATCAAGCTTTCCATGCTTGGTCTCCACTGGAACTTAGGTAAAAAATTCAGTAAACCTGAGCAAAGTCCCTTCAGCTCTTTCGTGCTCCTCAGACATAAGTGAATCAACTCCCTCCCGCCACACACCATTAAAACTACTGCCTCTCTTCAGAGGGACAATTCCCAAGTATCAGAGGGGGAGCCGTGTTAGTCTGGATCTGTAAAAGCGGCAAAGAGTCCTGTGGCACCTTATAGACTAAGAGACGTATTGGAGCATGAGCTTTGTGGATGAATACATCATACATTCGGCGAAGTGGGTATTCACCCACGAGAGCTCATGCTCCAATACGTCTGTTAGTCTATAAGGAGCCACAGGACTCTTTGCTGAATTCACAAGTAGATGATCTTTGAATCTTGACATGCCCTTAGCATTGAGGCATCGGTGATCAGTTCACAACTAAGTGTGCTGAAATTAACAAGGTTAGATATGTTAGTAAACTGGTTACTTGACAAGCGCAAGACAAAATTTGATTTTTTTGCGTAGTCTGCAACAGAAAAAGTTTGCTGGGCTTGGGTAGCATCCTGGCAAACCCTTTTTGTGTAGATGCAGCACCACTGTGCCAGCTGGAGTTTCTAGTGTGGACGTGGCCTAAGTGAGAAGGTCTGATTCTCTTATTTACACCAATGTGTTAACGCTGCTCGCTTTAGTGTTGCAAGTGTGTAAGTTTGAGCAGAATCAGGCCCTGGTTTATTTCTATAAATCTATACTATTGAAGTATTGCCAATCCCAGGTACTCAATTGAGAAATCAGCCCCCATCTCCTCCCAGAAATTCATGAGACTTTTAAATAATGTTCAGAGTCTCCTTATTTACAATCTGGTTTCTGGACCTTCAGGGTGTGCTTGTTTCATGTTCTCAGTTTTTTCCACAACCAGGAGGGCCAGAAAATGTTAGTTTTGGATTTGTTGTTTGTTTAAAGATTCCCAAGTGATCATTTGACTCCAGCAGCTGAAGCTTTAAGAAACGCACAAAAAATCACAAGACTCATGACAAAATCATGAGTTCTTAAGGCAATATTAAATTCGAGCTGCATGTTCTGGCTATTCCATGTCTTGCATTTAAGATTTGGTGACCTTAATGTTAACAGCCTCTGTAAAAGTTTTATAGAATTTGCAAAGGTGAAGGGTGGGGTCGGTTATAGAGAGAGATTAATCCTCCTTTTTGCTGTTTTTATTTGTGAAGCTATTTTGCACTGTATTCTTGTATAATGATAACACTGAGCAAACACAAGCGAGAGGAGACTTGCAGCGCTTTTCAGGTTCCTTGCATTGGGCAATATCTCCTCTCGTACAGTTCTTCAATCGAACACTGACAATAATGAAAAATAAAAGCAATAATCACGGTCTGACACACCAGCTGCCCCCTAGAACCATGCTGCCTGCACACAATACATAGGGCGAGCCTCCCTTCCCCCCTTCCCCCCTCCCCAATAAAAACACACTTGATGGTAACCTTAGGTCAGTCTGCCATTTCCTTTAGTTCATGCAACACTTCTTAGTGTGATTGCTTGGCTCTCGCAGGTCCACGCGTGACTTCTTCCAGGGCTGAGGCTGAGGGGCTGGTTCCTTCTGTTGTTCCTATTTCAATAACTCGAGCTGTGAAGAAACTCAGAATAAGAAATTCTCGGTCCTTCTCTGCTGAGCTATTGTAACATTTTGTGCTACATACTCGGACCCTGCTCTGACTTTGTTAGGGCAACTTTCCATCCGCTAATGGAGCAGCTACGGGTTCCCCTGCTGTGTCCCCCTCCCATCAGCAGTGGGCTGGGGTGTGGCCCAATCCCCAACCAGCAGAATGGTTCCTGGTGGTGAAACTTAGAGCAGCCCCAGGGCTCTTTCAATTTATGCCAAGGACTGACCCACAACAAGCAAGAGAGAGAGGAAAAGGAACCTTAGGAGCCACTTTCTCCATCCTCATGTGCTTTTGGCTAGGCCTGGGGATCTGCGCCTCTAAATTTATTAAGATTTAAAATATCTAAATATGAGCAACAGGGGATGGATCACTTGATGATTACCTGTTCTGTTCATTCCCTTTGGGACGCCTGGCAGTGGCCACTGTCAGAAGACTGGATACTGGACTAGATGGACCTTTGGTCTGACCCAGTATGTTCTTATTTATAATGTTGATTTAAGTTAAGTTTACATTTTAACTTTATTAACTTCCTATTTTTTTACCTTGAGACCCATATGGTTCTTGGCCTAGGACTCCTGCATTTACTATTTAACAAACTTCCATCCACAATTTTCCTCATGCTCCTTTGTTCTTTCTGGAAAATGGTCCCTCCCTCAGGACTCTCCCATACACCTCTTCATTCCCCACCCTAGAACATCTACAGATTCCACCGCACCTGCATCATGGACATCCCCCTAAAAACATCCCAGGACAGCAAATGTTGTATTGCACCAAGTTGTCTGTAGGAAATCCCATTATCAGATAGAATGGTGGTGATGATGTGCAAATCACATCTCTATAAGCTTTAGTGAAATTCTTTTTAAAAGGAAGTAGAAGTAGGAGACCCTAACTTGAAACTGGCATAAGATGGGTGCTAGGTGACTCATGAATTGTCACTCTCAAACTGCTAGCATTCTTAAGGACCAAGAATATCTATGGGGTAGTAAATGCTTATTATTGGTTCATGATATGCTGTAGGTGGAATCTGTTGCTGCCGTTGTGTCCTATTATTCTAGAGCTTTCTCCAAGCGGTTTCATTAATAGGAACAAACATGAGAAGACTCTAGTGCCATCTCACGGACTGCCAAGGTAATGGCAGCGGTTTGCCATTTGTGCACTAGTGCAGGGTCAAGCGGGAGGCATACCCCACGTTTGAATCCCCATATGGCAATACAGGGTCAGCTGGCTAACGTCTGTGGGGTAAGCTACGATCAGAGGCCCAGGAGGCGAAGTGGGATGGGTGGGACAGAGCCCCAGGGTTCCAGGCCTGGGCCAGTCCAGTGGAGCGAGGCTGACTCAGTCTAGCTGAGCCTCTGGCTCTGTTGCCTAGCCCCGTGGTTCTCAACCAGCGATATGCAGAGGGCTTCCAGGGGGAACATCAGCTCATCTAGATATTTGCCTACGTTTCCAACAGGCCACATTAAAAAGCAGTAGCTAAGTCAGTACAAACTCCAATTTTATACAGACAATGACTTGTTTATGCTGCTCTGTGCGCTATACACTGAAATGTAAGTACAATATTTATATTCTAATTAATGATGGTAAAAGAGAAAGTAAGCAATTTTTAGTAGTTGTGTGCTGCGACACAGCTGTATATTTGATTTTACAAGCAAGTAGTTTTTAAGCGAGGTGAAACTTGGGGTACGCAAGACAAATCAGGCTCCTGAAAGGGGGACAGTGATCTGGAAAGGTTGAGAGCCACTGTCCTAGCCGGTTCGAGGGCTTTATTCTACCCCCTAAGGAAGAAGGATGCAGGGATCTTGTTTTGCAGCCTGGGTGAGGCCTCTGATCTCTGGCCTGAGGGATGAAGGAAACATGGCTTGGTTTGTCTGGGGATCATAACTGGGGCCAAGGGGAATGGGTCTCGGAGAGAAGAGCTCCTCTGGGAGTGACAGTGAGGAATCTGGGGAGTGGGGAGAAATTCCCACTTCCCCATTGCTAGGGCCAGTGGCTGGTGTTCCAAAGGGTGGGTGAACCTCCTCCCCATTCAGCGCTCAGCAGGTTCCACCCTCACCCCGGCGGCAAAGGCAGAACCACTCCAGAAGTTTGCTTGTCTCAGAAGTTGGGGAGCAGGGGCGCAGCCTGTCTGTGTTTGCAATGGGGAAGCCACTGCTCTGGATCTGTCTCGCTCGCTCTTGGCAGCTGTGAGGCTTGACAGGCCAGAGTGTACCAGTCACCTCTTGTCTAGGCCTACAGGCAAGGCACTGCTGCAGTCACAGTAAAGACTTTCCAGTTCCTGGACCTCTTCAGGTCAAGTGACTCAACCCTAATTGCCCCTGAGCAACTGGGAGCAGACAAGCGGTGCAGTGCTATCGCCACAAGGCAGAGAGCTGGCACAGACCTCTCTAGTGCTGTTACCTGTCCAGCGGCTTCTCACTTGGAACTTACCTATGGCCATAAGCACCTCGGTCACTTGGTGGTTGGATTTTGCCAACGTTTCCATGTAGATTAAGCTTTCACTCTTTGCAAACTCCTCCGCCTCCTAGTTGGGCGGAAGGTACAAAACCAGGGTTATTTCAAAGTAGACGAGGTGTGTTCTGCACGGTAATCACATCCAGCTTGGGAAATGTCCTGGAAAGTGGTGGAAATAAGGGCTCCATTTACAAGGTATTGGCTCTTGTCCTTAGGCCTGGCAGGGAGGCACAGCTCCTCCCTGTATGATCAGACACCTCAGGCGTTACAGGGCCCTGCCCAGTGTGGACAGGGCTGCAGGGTGCCAACCTGGAGAAGCAATCTCGGAATGGACACAAACACTAGTGTAGCAGGGCAAGTTGCGGTTCTTCTGACTAGTGGCTGAGAAGTAGGAAGAGGAGCATGCAGAAATCTCCAGCTATTTGCAAGGGTGGCTCTGGAACAAATCTCCAAGCCGGATGCTGCAAACTGCCTTAGGGCCTCGTACTTCGCCGTTAGCTCCAGCGCTTGCACTGTCAGACTAATGATGTACAAGGAGCCTTAAGGCTCAGAACTCATCTGCATGGTGCATTAGTCTGCACTGGAGTGGGACACATTCCAGTGTGTTGCGCACTAACAGGCCTGTGCGTGCTGCAGTGATGCACACTAGGGAACTCTCCGTGCATGCCAGCAGGTCCTTATGGGCCAGTTAGTGCACAACACACAAGTGCACCCTAGACCTTGCCCCCCCCGCTCGTGCAGGCAAGCTCTTAGTTTACACTGACTTTAGTTCCCACCTTTCTGAAGAGCAGCGTGTCCGGTGATAGAGCCACCGCTGCATTCCAGCAGATTCTGCTGCGGCCTAAAGCTTCCTATTTCCCCAGCTCACGCTCCTTCTGTTCCAGGCACACGGTTGCAGCCGAACTGTTTAGGCAACACTTGTTTTCTCTCTTGCACAGCTCAAGGCATTGCAGCCGCTCTCTGACTGGAACCTGTTAAAACTCCCTGGCTCACCGGGTTTGGATGCACTAGCCTTGCAGACGGCTTGGTTTGGACTGGACATATTCAGAGCGAGATCTTGTCCAAAGTGGAGGGGGGGGGGGTGAAAAGAAAGGTGTCAATACATTAATACCACAGGGTCAAAGCAGGAGCACAACTGCAACCATAGATGCACTAACAGGCTCTCCTGGGCTGAGATTTAAAGCTTCTTAGGGAGCTTCCTGTTTCCTGCTGCTTCCCTGAACCCGCTTGAGGAGAACAGGCAGTCAACTGACATAATAGGAGCCAGTTAGGCCTTAAGATGCTGATATCTTCCCTCACTCAGGCCCTGCTACCAGCCTGCTTATTTGTCCCCTTCAACTGAGTGTTGAGAGCCACTCTAGCTGGCACAGAACAGCAGTCATGAGTGAAAGAAGAAAACGCCCCTCTGGGGCAGCATTCAGAAAAAGAAAGAAAGCAAAGGAAGCTTTTGTATCTAAGCAGGAAGGAGCTCTCCTGAGATACATAGACACAAATGTTCACCGTGAGCCTTCCGGCCCCAGTGATGATGTGAGTGGTGAGGAGATGCCTGATCTTCCAGTTAGTCAGAGTGCAGGTGACCTGGCAGCTACTGCAGCATCCATATCTCCCATCTCAAATGGATGTAACCAAGCACATTCCTGAAGAAAAGCGTAGATCAGAGAAGAGTGTGGTGGAGGCACAAGAAGCAGCTGCTGCTGAGTTTAGTTCCTTAAGTCTAGATGATCCAGGACTGTGGACCCACTTGAGCAGTAGCCTGAGGGACTTCCTTGTTCTGCATGGGCCACAGCAAGTGAAACTTCATGTTCCCCAAAGACAATGAAAATAGAAGTTTCCATCCAACACATTACTGGTGTGAAATCCCCAATGGTGACAAAGTGGAGAGGCCACGGCTTATGTACTCAGAAACCCAGAATGCTGCATACTGTTTTTGTTGCAAACTCTTCCAGTCTAATGTTCCAGCCACATTGGGTTCTACAGAAACAAAGGACTGGAAACATCTGGCAAGAAATCTGGCATGCCATGAGAAGGCAGCAAATCACCAGAGAGCATTGCATAGGTGGAAAGAGCTTGAGATGAGACTAAGGTTAAAGGCCACCCTAGATGATCAGCATCAAGAGAAGATTGCATCAGAGTCTCTGTACTGGCAAAATGTTCTGAAAATGCTTCCACCCAAAACCTAGCACTTCAGATCAGCTGTCTGGGCCAAACAATGGAAACTTCCTTAAAACTGTGGCGCTAATGGCTGAGTTTGATGCTGTACTCCAGGAGCATCTAAGAAGAGTCACCACTCAAGAAATGTACATACACCACTACCTTGGAAAAACCATTCAAAATGAGATCATATAGTTACTGGTAACAAAAATCAAACAGAAGATTGTGGCAGATTTGAAGTCAGCAAGGTATTACTAAAAAGAACAGGCGTACTTGTGGCACCTTGGAGACTAACAAATTGATTTGAGCATAAGCTTTTGTGGGCTACAGCCCACTTCATCGGATGCATGCAGTGGAAAATACAAGAGGAAGCTATATATACACAGAGAACCTGAAACAATGGGTGTTACCATACACACTCTAATGAGAGTGATCAGTTAAGGTGAGCCTTTACCAGCAGGAGAGGGGAAAAAGAATTTGTAGTGGTACTCAAAATGGTCCATTTGCAGCAGTTGACTTCTGGGCTGCACACCTAACATCAGCCATATGCAATAAATGACTTTAATGGTGCATTTTGTAACAAGAGAAGAACCTAGTGAAAATGTCCTTGCAATGGTGACGGTCAGAGAGCATTTTCTAGAATTTATTGACATTGATGATACTACAGGAGCTGGTATGACAAATGTGCTTCTTAAAAAGCTGGAAGATACAGGAATTGCGATAGCTGACATGAGAGGTCAGGGCTACGATCATGGTGCCAACGTGAGAGGAAAGAACAGAGGAGTGCAGACACGGATCCGAGAGTTAAACCCTCGAGCTTCTTTTGTCCCATGCAGTTCTCATTCACTGAACTTGGTGGTCAGTGATGCAGCATCAGCTTCTAGTGAGGCTGCTGAATTTTTTAAATATAATTCAAAGCATCTATGTATTTTTCTCTGCATTGACTCGTCGATGGCAAGTTTTGAAGCAACATCTGGGAACATTCTGTCTGACATGGAAACCTACCGATGCACACTCTGAACCCTCTGAACAAACCCACCAAAGCTCAGAAAAGTCTCGAAGATCCAAGAAAGTTAGCAGCTGAAACAGATGGCAAAATGGGATTTATGACCTCTAACATCACTGGCAGCCAGTGGGGCCTTGCTATATTGCTCACTGCTAGGAGAATGGCGTTCACATAAACATTTACTTATAAACTGTTCAGTGTGAAAGCCTGAAGTGCAGCACTTGGGAAACACGCTGCCGTGGTGTTTTTGAAAGAGAGAATCTGCCAAGTGCTGAGATTTTACTGCAGTGCACTTACCTCAAAGGTGAATTCCCGCTGAGCAGCAAGATCTATCTTATTGCCGACTAAAACAATCACGAGCTCATCGGGAAGAAATTCCTTCTCTAATTCCCTCAACCATAGCTTTGCTCTCGCAAAAGTTGCCTGGAAAGGTGAGAGAGAGACACACACACACCGACGTTAAACCAACAGATACTCAGCAGCTGTCACATGGCCCAAAGGAGATTGGCAGGTGAGGGGTAAAAATGGTAGAAACAAATGGGTAATGCACTTGACAGATAGTGATGCTAGGAGCACTACTCAGCATGGAACCAGCTCTAAATATACTTGCTTCCCCAAAGCCAAGGATGACTTCTCCTCCATCAGACATGACCCAACCACCATGGATCCCCAGTGGGTCGTAGACCCAGCCTACAGGTGATGGGCTGAGGTGATTGGGCTCTCTTGTGATGGGGCAAGGATTCTTAGAAGCTTGGTCTACCTCTTCAATAAAGCTCTGTTACTGTGAGATGTTACTCGTCAGCAGCCTATGGTCTCCTCCTTCTGTAACTACCATGGCAGTAATACAGACATATGGCCCTCGGTGTTGCGGTTCCTGTGTGTTGCATATTACTAGTAAAAGGAAAAACCTTCATAACGTAGTGGGAGATCATGCGACATGTCCCCCTGGAACAGTCCATCAGAAACAGACATTAGTGTAACTCATTTTATCTCTCTCTAAGTCAGGGCTTGGCAACCTTTCAGAAGTGCTGTGCCGAGTCTTCATTTATTCACTCTAAGTTAACGTTTCGTGTGCCAGTCATACCTTTTAATGTTTTTAGAAGGTCTCTTTCTATAAGTCTATAATATATAAACTAAACTATTGTTGTCTGTAAAGTAAATAAAGTTTTTAAAATGTTTAAGAAGCTTCATTTAAAATTAAATTAAAATGCAGGGCCCCGGACCGTGGCCAGGACCCGGCAGTGTGAGTGCCACTGAAAATGAGCTTGCGTGCCACCTTCGGCACCCTTGCCATAGGTTGCCTACCTCTGCTCTAAGTGGTGTCGGTGCCACTAGATGGGACAGGACACCACACCCAGGTGTGGGGTTACATGAGGGTAGGGGAACAAAGAGCACTTAGTGATGCTCCCTCATTACCTACTTGGCTGGTGAGCTGGACTGGGCTGGGAGGCAGGGGTAGACAGAGAAATCTTGGCTTTGAGGGGGAAAGCGTGAGCATTTATTGTCCACTGTCAGTGAAATGTCTGTACCAGTTCCTTGCATGTCTTCACCCACCTTTACCAGAAGAGAAGGATAAACCTGCCCATGATGTGTAGCCCTTACGTGATGTGTGCAGGAAAAGCAGTCTTGGTTGAAATGTCTGGAGACGATTGGGAAGCGACCCTACACTAGAACTATTGCAGCCTACCAGCGGCGTGGCTGCATGATCAAGATTCAGTTGGGATATTTTAGAAAGATAAAGGCAAACCCTTCTGGAGGAGAGAGGCAGGAGAACAAGCCATCGCTGCTCTTACCTTTCTGGCTATGTCAAATACAAGAAGGGCAGCATTCGCCCCTCTGTAATAAAGATGGCAAACACCATGGTACTTCTCCTGTCCTGCAGTGTCCCAGATCACAAGCTTGATCGTGGCAGTCTCTAAACATACCAGCTGGGTAAAGAAAGAACCTGGAAGCGCAGAGATGGGACAGCTCCTTGAGAAAGCCATAGCATGCACCTTAATTAATGTTAACCTTCATCTCGGTGATCTGTGTGAAAGATGGGTGTCGAGATTGGGTTGGAAAGGGCTGCAGGGGGAGGGAGGATGAGAGAGAGAGAATTAAAACACCCCCCCCCCAAAAGCAATGTAACAAACAGGCTGGTGAACTGGTCTTACCCAATCACAGCCCGGTAGTGCACCAATGCACATCAGCAGGGTGTAGCTGGGAGATGGGGAGGGGAAGAGGAATGAGAACAATGGTTCTTGCTCAATCCATCAATATTAGTGGCATTAGCAAGCTTTGGTTTTGCAGCTGTCTAGCTGGAGGAAATGTGATGGCAGGGTGGGAATTAGGAGTCTTGAGTTCTAATCCAGCTGTACAGTGCCTGGCCCCTGTTGGGTGCTGCTGTAACAGAAATACTGCTGTCTCCCGACACTGATTTGCATGACCTTGGGCAAGTCACTTAAGACTCGCGTGGGCCCCTAAGCACAGCCCTGATTATACAGAAGCAGCGCTGTCCCAGGAGTAGCCCCGGGGAGGTGCTCAGATGCTTCTGAGCTACAACTGCTTGTTCTTGCTCTTAGCCCATGCCAGCAAACCTGCCCCACCCCAAACTGGCAGGGCTCTGCTGGCCAGTGGGCGGGGTGACACCAAGGCCATGCCTGCTCCCCTCTCTCCCTGCTCTAGGAAGTGAGAGGTGCACGCTTGCTCCTGCACACCTGGCCCAGAGGCGTAAAGGGGGGCAGAGGCCTTTGCTCTCCCATACTCCCCCAGGCAAATGTGTGGGCCAAGTCCCAGCCTAGCCCCTAACCTTTCTGTCTCAGCTTGCCCAGATGGAAAATGGGTCTAATTAAAATCCACCTCCCTGGAGTGCTGCGAAGCCAGCAAATGTCTGCAAAATGTTTGAAGATCCTTGGTCTGAAAATGCTATAGCAGCTCAAATGTGCGGCTGTGCACAGTAGACAGGCAGAAGCCATCGGTTAAGGGCCAGATTGTCTGACAAATACATGGGCTTGAGGTAAAGGAGGCAGTACAGAGCCAAAGCTCTCCAGAGAGCCCTGGGAGGGACAGAAGCTTTCTCTGAGTGGCAAGTAATGTAGGCGAATGACACCACACTCCTTGGTGTAGGCACTGTGACTGCCTGGTGTGTGTGGCAGCGTGGGAGACCCCTTGGGCCCTCCATCCCCACTCTCCTGGCAAAGGTCGGGGCCCTTCTTTAAAACAGGAAGAAAAGGGTCTTTCTGCCTATTTCTGACGTAAAGACACCGAGCCAGATCCTTGCTTATGTAAATTGGCCTTGCCTCCATTGAAGTCAACATCTAACAGGTGGGGATCAGTCCCATGAACATCAATGGCCTCCCTAGCTCATACCAGGGTCTGTAAGCTTGCAAAACTTCCTAAAGAGACTTAACCGACCTTGGGTTGACATCTCCAATAAAAACTAAAGCCATGTTTTCCACCAATGTTGCCTACTGAGATGAATGTTTTTGCTTCTGATGATGGGAGCGCGTAGCAGAACTGGGTGAATAATGGTGGTTTGGTTTTGTTGTTGGCAATTTGAAAAGTCAAAACAAAATTGATTGCAAGTCCAACACCACATGAAATGTTTCAAAGATTTTGACTCTACGTCGAGAGAAATTTTATTCTGGGTCAAATGAAACATTTATTTTAACTTTGACCATTCTAAATAATTTTTTTTAAATAAGACTAAAGGAATTTTTGAAAGTCATTTCAAACCAAAAAAATGAAACATTGTGATTTTTTTAAAAAAACAATTCAGTGAAACTACCATGAACTCACAAGGTGGGTGAGATAAGATCTTATCTCGACCAACCTCTGTTGGGGGAAGCGACACACTTTCATGCTACACAGAGCTCTTCTTCAGGTCTGAGGAAGGAACCGGAGTGTTACAGCTAAATCCTCTGCTTCCTACCCAGACCCCGAAGAGCTCTGTAAAGCTCAAAAGCTTGTCCCCTCTAGGGTGACCAGACAGCAAGTGTGAAAAATCGGAATGGGGGTGGAGGGTAACAGGCACCTAGATAAGATAAAGCCCCAAATATTGGGACTGTCCCTGTAAAATTGAGACATCTGGTCACCCTAGTCCTCTCGACCAACAGAAATTGGTCCAATAAAACACCTACCTTGTCTCTTCAATATTCTGGGACCAACCTGGCTACATGAACACTGTTACCATGAACTCCTAAAATGTGGTCGTGTCCCTGGATCTGCAGCTTTTTCAGAAAAAATGTTCAGCTGAAATTTCACCTAGTTCTAGTGAGTGGGTGTCTGTTGAAACAGCAGGAAAATGTCAAAGGCAGGTTTGCTGATCACATTGGAGAGTCTAGATGGGCTGCTTTGACTAGAGTGACTGGAGCGATATCATGGGCAGAGCTGCTGGGAGTCTGGGAAGATAGCCTTTTAAATGTCATCCGTTGGAGGCTCCGTTGTCATACGTCCTCTGTCACAAACAGGGCAGAACAGAGTGTTACGTCTGTTTTTCTGACACCCAGGAATTCTACAAGGGGTGGTTCCAACCCAAACCCACTAGATCAGACTCTGAAGCGCAGTTCCTGGGATTCCAGGATGCGCCTGTGTCAGTTTGTGCAGCGAGAGTAAGAACGTGGTGCAATGTCGCAGTGAGCGCTGGGACTGGGACTGGCACCCATCCAGAGATAATACAGTGCGATTGGTAGTATTTCTGTGGGGGCAGCTGGGAGAGCCAGGACTAGGGGGAGAGCACGGAGAGAACGCAGAGGGGAAAATCTATAACATTGAATAGTAAATGGTGAACACTCTCTTGGGTTACTCAGAACTGGCAGGTGTAGACCAAAACGCTCCGCTGAGGTGACCTATTTAAATGCTGCACTACCTGCAATGAACCGCTAGCTGTCACTCTGACTCCACAATGAACACAGCTGTGTTGCTGGTCCCCTGTTCATGATTTCCTGTCTCCAATCTACCCCAGCAGAGAAATGTGTCCTGCCTGGGGCCTGAGCCTCCCTGCCAGTGAACTCCAAAGGCCCTTTGCCACTGGTGTCGGTGGAGCAGGAGATGCTGAGGCCTGACTTTTTTCAGACGTGCTTCTTAGGTTGGTGCCTAAAGATCCAGCTCTGAAGAGCAGCGCCAGACAAGGCCCAGCTTTAAAATGGGCACATCAGCCTGCACAGCTTGTGCCGCCTTAACCAGACTTTTCCGGATCTCGCCGTGTCAGTCCTGTGCCTGAGCTGAGAAACCAAACTAACCCCGCCACACGGGCTGTACCCGTTGGGGGTCTGTTGGGTCACGCCCGTTAGCTGCCAGAGCTGCCAGCTGGAGCCCCTAACCCTGCCTGCTGAGTGACGTCCTGCTGCTGCTCTGCTGGGCCTGAGAGCTTAAGCAAAACCAAACGTCACGCTAGCGCCGCCCGCTGACTTCAGCAGAGACACTCCTGCTACAAGGGAGATGCAGATCAGGCCCTTTGTGTTGCACCAAAGGATTAGTTCATTGCTGCCACTCACTCACATCCCACAGCGGCACGGATTCCCTGACGCCCTTTTCACATGGCGGAAGGCTGTGCTTGACTTTCCCACGGCCGCGCTCCCAGCAGAACCACCTTGGAGATGTAGGCTTGCTCCGTGGACGGCCCCGCCCCACCTGCTGCGCTCTTCTCGGGCCATATTCTGCAAAGAAGAGAGAACCCTGTTCAAAAGGCATTGACAGTGCGCCCAAGGCCCTCGGATGATTAGCTGCGTACACTCTAAAGAGTTAGGCCCAAGTCCTCGATTTCCCACTCAGCGTAGCAGGAGACGTGGCTCCAGTTTAACCCTGATATTCTGTGATTCTATCTGCTATTCTATGATGCTGTATGATTTAGTTGGGAATTGGTCCTGCTTTGAGCAGGGGGTTGGACTAGCTGAGCTCCTGAGATCCCTGCCAACCCTGATATTCTATGATCCTTCCTGCACCCCTGCTCCAATCATTCAAGCTCAACATGCTTAAAAGAATCCTAATGGGAGTCTAACCCTCACGGGTACATGTACAGTACAGGGGCTGTACCAACAGAGCTCTGTCACTGTATTGGCCAGTATGACGCGTGGTATAGACACAGCCCACACCAACAGAAATGGGGTTTCCTTTAGTGTAGGCCACCACTTCCCCGACAGACAGGCGCTTCAGCGATGGAAGCCTTCTTCTGTCAACACAGGTGCATCCACCGTGCAGGTTAGGTTGCCATGGCAATGTCACGCAGGAGTGTGGCCAACCACAGGGCAACGTGCTGACCTAACTTAGGTGTAGACCAAGTCTCATCCATAGACTCATCAACAGTCTGAGCTGCTGTGGCCACAGTCACAATGTCAGGTGGCCTCTCGTAGCAGCACTGTGAACTCCAGAGTCCCGATCCTAAATACTGGTCATAGCGCTCCAACCTGTTTCCCCCCCAATACCTGACCTCCTGAGAGAGCTCTTCCATCAATACACTGGCTTGGGCTCTTGGAACCAACTTGATACAGGTGGTCCCAAAGCTTCCAGCGCTAGGCTCACAAGGGGCAGTCCAGATGCACAGCCCTGAATCCGTCGGACTTGTTCCTTACCAAGAAACCTCACTGGCCCTATCCCTGTGGTTCTCAGGAGTCTCAAAGGCCAGGTGAGGCTGGCTATGGTGGGAGGCCTGGGGGTAGGGGGTGGGGAACCATCAGTGGCTGAACTTTCAACCCTAACAAATAGGTTCTCTTGAAGTCAGTTTCTAGTGCTTGGTGTTATGAAGATGGGCCACATTTTCAAAGCTATATTCAGTCTCTGGTCTGGCTCAGCTCAGTGCACCAACTGAGTGTGGGGGGGAGGGGTGTGCAAAGAGGTCATTCCTGCAGCTGGGGGTCCTGTCCTGCACTTTAGGAGCGGAGGGTTGCTTAGAGTTCTTGCTGATTGGCCATATAGGGTCTGGGCATTTCGCTACAGCAATAAATTAGCACAGAAGTCTTAGCAAACTGTATTTCACCCCTCTAATGTTGGTCGAGATACACATGGTGCCAGTGATGACCTGCCAAAATCTTAACAACTGGTTTCCTATAAAAAGTTCTGATTTAAGAGGGGGGAACGGGGGAGGGGCCAGGGCAGGGGGAGACATACCCGTGGGGCCAGGAGCCCCTGCAGGGCCTGGGGCAAATTGCCCCACTCGCCCCCCCGGCAA
The DNA here is from genome assembly GCF_016161935.1 of Mauremys reevesii. NCBI lineage: Eukaryota > Metazoa > Chordata > Testudines > Geoemydidae > Mauremys > Mauremys reevesii. Next base: position 122,290,149 of record NC_052628.1, read on the forward strand.
CCCTAGAGCTTGCAGCCCCTTCCCCCCTTACCTTGCTGGCAGCTCAAAGCAGCAGGACGACTCAGGATCACAGCTGAGCTGCCCAGCTGCTGGCCATGCTGCAGCTGTGTGGGGGGGTGGGGGGGCGGGGCGGTAGGGCTGGGAGGAGACATCCTCATGGGGCCAGGGGCCCTGCAGGGCCTGGGCCAATGGACCCACTTGCCCCCTCCCTCCTAGCCAGCCCTGGAGCTTGCAGCAGGACCCCCCCCCCACACACACCTGCTGCCTCAAAAAGCGGCAGCAGGACGACTCCCGAGCTCAGCTGCCCAGCTGGTGCCGGCGGCTGGCCATGCTGCAGCTGGGGGGATGCGGGGGAAGGGCCGGGGGAGCCTCAGCCTCCCCAGCTGGGACTCCTGGGAGCAACAGATCTTTGCCCACCCCTGGCCCTTTAACAACCGGCTCTCCACGGAGGTCTAATTTTAGCAACCGGTTCTTGGGAACCTGTGGGAACCGGCTCCAGCTCCCCCCTGCATGGTGCCTCCATGGGGCTCCACTGCTGAAACCTATGAGACACCAATGGTGCCCAGAGAGCAGCAACCACTCCTCTGTGGTGTGGTTCAGCCTGCCCGCCCTTGGCCACTGTGCAGTCACTGGAGCCTGCTAGGCAAGAAATGGAGCTGTTGAGTGCAGAGCCGATCTCAAGGCATGTGCCTAGGACAGCAGCACGCACGAGACCATGACATGGGCATGATGAAAGGAGGCAGTTGGATCTTCCAGGGGTACGTCTCCCCCGGGAGCCATGCTGGTGGCTTCATCTCCTGCTCTGGAAGGGCAGCGAGGGCAGCCCACGGCGAGTGGAGATGGCAGGAGGAGAGGCACGCAGCTTGGGAGAAGGGAAATGGAAAGCAAACAGTGCGAGTCCCGGGGCGAATGAGATTCATGTCTTCGATCCTGTAGCCCTGAGGTTTTCAATTCAGTGTCTTGGTGCCTTGCAGAAGCCTGTGATGACCCATCGACCCTGAAGAAGATGGAGCCTCAAGACACTGCAATTTTACTAACAATGCCTGGCCTCAGCTCAGAGCTTCACCTTTATTTCCTCAACACATTCTCCGAAGGGCTGGACAGAGAGGAGGAGGCAGTCCGTGGGACAGGGAAATCCTGCCGAGTTGTGCTTACAGAGCCCGGCTCCACCTCGCTACCCAAGCAATCAAGTCCCGAAAAGAAACTTGCTGCCTGTTCCTGACAGGATTTCCAGCCCACAGTGTCTGGCAAAGCAGCCCCAGCTCTTTGTTACAGCACACACCCACTCTGTCTCTTCCGCAAGTCTCCATTGTTGTGAAACCAGGGTGTCTGTCTGCATTTGAAAGCAGCGTTGTCAAGGCTGGGAGCTGGGAGGGTTAACTCAGTGGGCCAGATACATGCTGGGTGTAATTCTGGTGGCTTCAGTGGAGTGAGTTGCTTTCCTCTTGGGTTGGTGCAGAGAAGTCAGTGATTGGACCCAGCAGTGTTCAAGAGTTTGCAGTGGATTTAAAGTGCCCACTCCCCACTGCCTTGAATGGGCGTCACGTGCCTAAAACCCAGCCCAACACTCTGAAACTGTGCGGCTAGACGTTTGCAAAGGTCACTCTGCAGTTCTCCAAGTTCTTTCCATTCGCCCCTCTCCCACCCCCCCATGGGCAGGAGCGACAGAAGCTTCCTAAAAGAGGGCTGGAGGCCACCTCAGTATTTCAAAATGGAAACATCTAGTTTAAGAATGATCCATGTGAATCCTCGTGTGAGTAACATGTCATTGCATTAGGCTTTGGTCACGAGCGGAAGCACCGAACCTCTGCAGATCCGTCCTGCAGTCACTTCATTGCAATAGCAGTGAGCTGGACCCAGAGTTACCACGTCACAGGAAATTCTGTGCTTTGGGGCATTTTTACCGTTCTGAAATGGAACAAAAACAAAATATTTTATCTCCAGCGGAATCAAATTCCAAAAAAAGGTTGGGGGTCAATCAAAACGTTTCATTTTAATAAAACTGAAACCTTTAATTCCCATTTCGATCTCAAAACTTTCAAATGTTTTTAGATAAAATAGGGTTTTTTTTGAAAAAGTCATCTTGAACTGAAAAATGAAACTGTTCTAGTCCCAATATGTCAAAATTGGATGTTTCAATGTTATTAAAATGCTTCTTAGGATGTGGAGAAAATTCATCAAAATCAACATGTTTTTCAAAACATTCTGATTTGACAAAATTTGCATTTTGGGGGTTAAAAAAAGCAAATTTTGATGAAAATTTTCCAACTAGCTGTAGTTGTAACCAACTAATGGTATTTGTATCATCAGCCTACTGTTCTTATTCTCTTGGTCATGATAGCTGAAATGAACCAATGCGACTTCTCCGCAGCTGCTGCCTCATTTTTAGTATAATTCATGGAGAAGCTACTTAAATGCTCAGATTCCCTTCATGACCCTTTAGAAGTCATTTCCATTCTCACTAGTATAGTCCAAGCTGAGATCTTGAGTTCTCTTTAAGTTGGCATATGGCTAGGCTGTTCCAAGAAATGAATATAATTATCTCTCTGTTAGAAACCAACTTCTAGCCACAACCATGTCATCACAGCACCCTGCAAGTCAATTAAATGACCAGTTGTGTATATATCTCACCACTGAGCTGACATCAAGCATAACCCAGTGACCCAGATCCTCAGCTGGTGTAAGGCAACTCAGTTGAAGTCAATACAATGATGCAGATTTATACCAGCTGAGGACACTCAGATGCCCAACTCCCAATGGGGTCTAAACCCATTGGGTCTAAACCCAAATAAATCCATTTTACCCTGGATAAAGCTTATACAAGGTAAACTCCTAAATTGTTTGCCCTCTATAATGCTGATAGAGAAATATGCACAGCTGTTTGCCCCTCCCCCTGGTATTAATACATACTCTGGGTTAATTAATAAGTAAAAGTGATTTTATTAAATACAGAAAGTAGGATTTAAGTGGTTCCAAGTAGTAACAGACAGAACAAAGTGAATTACCAAGGAAAATAAAATAGAACACGCAAGTCTATGTCTAAGAAACTGAATACAGCTATAACCTCACCAGTTCCAGTAAGCTTC